>NW_013665644.1:1218987-1262507 GCF_000517525.1 Limulus polyphemus | reverse complement strand
AGTACTGTAATAAGAAGCAGTAAATAGAATAGTACATTCATGTTTATTCTGTATTCGGAAGTAGGCCCCCTCAAAATTGTAGGCCCATGCCAACTGTCCCCCCCCTCTGTTCTGGCCTAAAAGGAAGTATTAAAAAAGAAGAAAAAAAAACAAAGGAAAAAAAAAGGGAGCCAGGAAAGAAAATCACTTATTTTACTTAACAGCGACGTTTCCAGCAATTGCTCGTCAGGTTTGATATTTCTTATCAAATATTTTTTTACTGGATGTTTTTTGTTTTCATATTCATTTTGATGTTATTCTACAGTCTACAGCTTTGTGACCTGAAATTGACAGTGTTTTCAGGTTTACAAAATAATGTCGAAAATAAACCACGCGCTTAGAACAAATATTAATACAATGTCTAGGACACTAGTAGTGCTGCCACTAGTAGTGGGACTAATAATAACACATGAAAGTGTCTAAACTAGTTTCAGTGTCTTTATTCTAATATGTTGTTCCAAAATATTTTTATCTTTTTATGTTAATTTAGCTAACATACACGGTCTTGTGTGTTTTACATTGTAAAATAATAATAATTATAGATATACTAAATCGGCTGCTTACAAGCTTGGTAAAGACCTGCATATCAGTATTATGATAAAGTGGTTAGGTAAAGGTAAAAAGATACTGCGTTTTTCAATCTAATAATTATTAGTCGAGAGTGACGACATATGTAAATTTCAGGTCGGTTCAACCCTATATACTACAACACAGGATTTTATAGCGTGTATTCTTTAACTGTGTGGAAGTATAAAGGAGGAAGGGGAGATAATTGACGTAAGCAAGTAAGGCATGCATGTGGTTTGTACTTCCGGTTTTCTTAGGAACCGCTGCAGCATGTATTGTGCATAAGCGTGTGTGGATTTTAATTTCAGTTCCATTATAGCAGTTGTTCGTGTATTGTATCCAAATTATACATGAAAGTTTGAGTTACACGAACTAAACGTGAAGAATATTGTTTTTAAACTCAGTAGTTTATTTTTTCTTTTTTAAAAATAGTGTACATATCTCGGGAGTAAAAAAGATAGGTATGTATGCTTAGTATTACTTCCAAAAGTTTTTAACTGTATCTGTTCATTGATTTTCGGGCTTCATTTGATATAAACACAGAGAAGTCCAAAAGCTTTATGTTAGATTCTTAATATAAGTTTAATTCATGCAGATTGAAACGTGTCAAACTGACATTTTCTGAGGAACTTGTATGTGGATACAAGTCTTCATCACTTAAGAAGTAATTAAAACTAATCGTTAACTTGTTTCATCTCAAAGACCATATCAAGAGACACAGTTATAAACACTTCGTTTAAATCAAAATTACATGCACTGGTAAAAGTTAGGTGCTATAATTTATTCTTATTAGTTCCTTTGTTTATTATTTGTTGACTGTACTGGCATATGTTAGGTATCATATCCTCTTTCTTCAGTCCTTGTGTTTATTATTTGTAAACTGTACTGGTGTTTGTTAGTTGATGCACTTGGTTTCTTCAGTCCTTGAGTTTATTATTTGTGGACTGTACTGGTGTTTATTAGATGTTAGTCAGTGTGTGTGTTTTCCCACTAGTATAATGTTTTTTGTCATGTTTATAATGCGTAACTGATATTAAATTTTTAATGAAATTATCAACCTGTGTGTGTGTGTTTCATAGGATAAATTATTTACTCAATGACTTCTGAAAGTGGTCATATGTGAAGGGTCAAACATTCTCCCTACTTGCAATATTTTAGTAAACTTAACTATTTATTGTTGGAATTAGGTGATATATATATATATATATATATATATAATGCTCTGATGTTTTTATGAATGTACTGTCTGATCTCAAAATATGTTGATTGATGACTTAGAAATTCCAAGAAAAATTTTGAAGAACTTTGAGGTAATGATATTATTACATAGTAAAACTTATAAAATAACAGTCAAGTTCAAGTTACATTTTGAGTTAGATACACAAGCTGTGTTTAAGTTATAGAATGGTTTATACCAAGTATATACATTGACATACAAAGGTATAAATATAAAGATACAAGGGCTTACCAGAAAAACTTAGTATATTCATAATATGGATGTAAATTGGTATTTTTTTCAGATATGATTAAATTAATGAAGAAAACAGTTTTTGTGTTCTGGCTGATCAGTCTCTCAAACCATCAGAGTGATGTACTGTTGCTAGTGGTAGGACAAATACAAATAGGTTTTAGGTTGTATCTTTAGAAATATTGAATACAAGTCTACAGAGGTTATAATTTGACACTATGGACCATTGGTTAGGTCACATTTGGAGTACTGTGTTTAAGTCTTTGGCTCTTTATCTTAGAAAGGACATTGAATTGTTGGAAAGGATTTAGAGGATGGCTACTAGGATGATACCTGGGATGGGAGAGTTGTCTTGCAATGATAGGTTAAGATCTCTAAACTTGTTATCTCTTGAAAAAAAAACAGTTACAGAGAATTTGATTGAGGTGTTTAAGATTGTTAAGGTAAGTGATAGTGTTGATGCTTCATCTTTGTATATTTAATGGTGAGACCAGGGGACACAAGTATAAATTTTTAGCAGTGTAGGAGTCATCATCAGCTAAGACAGCTGTATTTTTCTAACAGTGGGGTTAGTCTTTGGAATAGGTTGCATTCAGATATGCATGGTACATTTAATTTAAGGAAGTTTAAGGAAAAGCTTGATAAATATTTGAAGGATAAGTGCTGTAACCTTATGTTATTTGCATTATAGACTAAACTTATAATTATGTGATAATATTGAATGGACATTTATAGGCTGTAATGTATCCTTAAAAGTTAACCTTTAGTGAAATAAATATCTTTTTGTCTAGCTCAGTGTAATTAGAATGATAATTACATTGTAATGTTGACTAGATACATATTTATGGAGTAGCCTGTTATTTTACAATTGTAACATAATTTAGTAGATCTACTAGTTTTAAGTATTTTACTACAGAAGTGATCAGATTCTAATCATTGTTAGCAATCAAGTGGAAATCCTGGTTTATAAAACCATGTTTTTTAATAAATTCTTTTAGTTTCATCAAAGTCTTTAAAACCTAGTTTAGATATACAGATTTTTTTTAAATGAAGGGATTTTCAGTTAAGGAGTCTTCTGTAGGAAAATACATCTTGTTGTTTTTTTGTTCTTTTAACAGAATTATTTCAAAAGTTTAGATAAATGTATAAATAACATGAATTGAAAGTATCATGTAACTTTATTACATGGGTAGGTAGCAAGGCTATTGGTCAATGAGTATTTAAAATGCAAATTGAGTGGTTTTGGCAAGGTAAGTTTTTTTTACATCTATACACTAGTGTGTGTAAGTTAAAGCAAGTATTCTAGGTTTCTTGTTGTCTGTCTGTCTGTCTCAGTATGTTTTGTTTTTCTTTTCAGTATTGTATGATGTGCTAAGCTCAGTATTTTATTTCTAGATGAAGTTGGCCATGTGTGAAATTTAGGACTGAATGCCAGTTTTACAAACTGTGGGCTTATTGACTGATATACAGCAACATTCTCAGTAGTAAATCATGGCCTTGTGGCTGGTACCTGCTTCATACTTAATGCTAATATGGCATGACTCTGTGTTGGCAAATAGCAAAGATTTCCTCCCTGAAGATCAGAACTCAACTGCAAAAGTCTTGTTTAGTCGTGCTCCTCTTTTGAATAAATACAGAGTATCCAGTGACTTTGACCCAAAAGGAATGGAACACCTTTACACAGTTACATCATTTTTCTGCAGTTAATTCAATCTCCTGGCCTACCACCAGGTAAAACTTTTGAAATAATTATATAAAATAGAAAGACTATAAGTATTATATAGCTAAACAGTTTATAGAAATTGAAGTTAAAGAAATAGAAACACCTAAGAATGTTGAAGAATTTCTTGCTTGCAAAGATGTAAACATGTTTCATTTCAGTATAACTGTGTGGACAAGTATTTTTTAGATTAATTTGGGTACTGTGTGTAGATTAGAAATACAAATGTATATTCTTACATGATGTTAGAAAAACAAGTTGGTAATTTAATGCAAAGATACAATACCCTATAACCCAAGTGATTTCAAAAGGTGTACTTTCTTATTCAGGAACAAATTGAAGAAGAAAGTTGTACCTTTCAAAAGTGCTCTGGTTATAGAGTATCATATCTTTATTTATATTCTTAAGTACACAAGCTTTTACCATAGCATTCATTATGATGATTACAAAAAAAAAGACTAAATATTTTAGTTAGTTTTATATTAAAAAATATGTTTATATATATATATATATATATATAATAAAGATTAATTTATAAATTTAAATTTAAACCCTTGCCTACAATAAAGATGTACATGGTACATTTGCTATTTCTATTCCCTTGTGCCATGTGCTTTGATAGAGGTTTTTCACACTGAATCCAATGGTATATAGTTTGTATTATTGTTCCTCAATAAAATATACAATAGATAAATTATATATAAAGTTTTGGTATTTTTGTAAAATGTCCCACTTTTTTTTTCTGCTTCATGGAAATACAAAATGCATGATCTCTAAATGGCTAATATTTGTATTCCTTTGTTTGCTATTGTAATGCAATATTTGGTGCTGCACAGAATCTTGGTTTTTAATTTTCATGTTAGAGCTTGCTGGGGAAATTGTATAATGCTTAGAAATTTGGTTACTATAACACAGTGTTTCTCAAAATTGTTTCTTGGAGGCAGAGCTAGAATTACTAAGGAAAGGAAAATGTGGCATTTATAGAAAAGTGAAAATAAAGCCACAAACACCTGAAGGGCTGAGAGTGATAAATAAAAATGGTTTGTGAGTGTGTTTTCGCTTGACCATAATATTGAGATTATTATTCTAACACATTTTATTGTAACTGTTTATTCTTTAAAACGGCTATAGAAAAGTGGATTTTGTTTGTAGCACATCACTATCTCACTTGTAACATACTAGTGAACACACAACACTTTGGGGAACACTGCTATCAGATATCTTTGAAAGTGTGAAATTTAGTTGCTTAAGATATTGCTTAAAAGCTTGGGTATTTGGTTTTCTACTAGCAATGTAAAACTTAAATTTTAAATTACTAGATCTTCTACTTTTAAAATTTGTAATAATTAAGCATGAGTGATATTACACTTTGGAAAGTGTTAGGATTGCTGGTAGTGTACTATAAAAAAAGTGCAAAAAGGAAATGTTTTATGATGTGTTAAACACAACTTTGTTTATAATGTTTTCAAATTCATTTTTAAATGTACAGGAAAACATGTCTAATAATAATAAATGTATGAATAATATATATATATATATATATATATAAATTTTGTTTGATTAATAGGATAAAAATACTAAAATATTCCAAGTTTGTCAATTTTAAAATAAAAGTTCTAACTGTAAATGTTTGATAACATTATTTCATTTTATATTATTGAGATACAATAAGTAATTTTTTCTAAAATAATTGTTGTTTTTGTGTTTCTGTGTGTGTCTTCTTTTCAAATATTTGATTAGTCTTGTGTATGTGTTGGAAGTGTGACATTTTCATTTTTTTTCATGATATATATATTTTTTTGCCTTGCATTTGAGTCCCAGACCTCTCACACACCAGGTGGTGGGAACACTACCAACAGGGTTAAACAGGAAATTTGAAGAGTTATTTGAATCTGAAAACATGATTCATTTGCATGAGAAATAAACAGGTTGAAAAAATTTTAAAGCCAGTGAAAACAATCTTTATTACAAACACAATAACAACAACAACAAAAAGAAAACAAATGTGCATATCTCCATGACAACTAGATGATTGCCTCTTCTGGATCACTGAATCTTCGGTTTTTCTTTTCTTGAATAAACTCTCTGCTGTAATGATATAATAAAGTACAGTTATCCATTCATTATGATGAAACCCATCAAAAACATAAAATGCTAATTTTGCTTAACTTGTTAATTTTCTAGAGATACTAACTGAAGAACTTGTGGATGATCCTCTTGGTGTACTGGATGAACATAGAGGTGTAGTAAGTACCTAACTTCAAATATTTCTATACTTTTCTCTATATTTATGTTAAAAGTTTGAGTTTTAAGCTGTGTATGTGTGGTTATTCTTCACATTCAACTAATGTCAGTTTATGGTGATGTAGTTAGAGTTCTTATTTATATAATTTCAGCTTAGGATATTTAATATAATAAATTAGTAAAGTGTTTAATTTTAAGAAACAAAAGGGTTAATCAAACTTCATAACAACAATTTATATATGTTAGTGCAGCATTGTGAGCTGCTTGTGTTGGTTGACTTGTTTAGTGGCTATGTATTTGGTCCACAGCAAATTATCAGCTATTTGATAGTGAAGTGCAGCCATAGGTAGATTTATAGTTGGAAAAATACATCACAGCCTTATTCGAGGAAGGATTTGCATATAATAAAACTGTAAAATGACTTAGAGTCAAATATCTTGCCATTTGGAAGAGGGAAGCACTTAATTTTTCCCACAGAAACAATTAGGCAGCAAAACATAACCAAAACCCAAGTCAATCCAGTGCAGTATCTTCATCCATAAAGTAAAGAGTATGGTTATGAAAGAAAACTCTCTTTCCCAAATGGCCATTGTGATGATGTTGAACATGTCTTTTGGTACTGTTATTAAAGTAATAAATAAAGATTTAAGTTATTGAAGGTTCACAAGCTTCTAATTGAAACTTGAAATCAATGCTTGTTGTTGTTAGAAAGATGGCTGAATAAACTGGTATCATAGCAATCCCACTCAATGCATACATGTCTAGTTCTCTAATTCAGCTCTAGTGTGTAATGGAAGATTCACAGAAAACTTTGTACGATGTGTTGTCCAAGGTTGTCCTTGCTTTCTTTATTCAAAAGCTTGTTACATTGGAAATTTTGGTTTTGGAAAGTGGTGTTTAATTATGGACATCATATTGACCATTATCAAAAGGCAACTTGAACATGGATTGCCATTCTTATAAAGTGCAGTTAATCCTGAGCATAGGTATTATATAATAGATCATATAAATAAATATTAGGGTATTTTAGAAAACTTCATTGTGATAATTAAAAAACTTATTGAATGCTAAGATTGTATTTTGGTTATGTTACATGTGGTCTTTATTAAAACATAATTCCCTTTTGACACATACAAAAATACAAAGACTTTGAGATATAGTTACAAACATATGTGCTGTGAGATTAATTTCTCTTTGATAGCTCTAGAATTAAAGAATTTTGTAAATAGATAATACCTATACCTTATGAGTGGTATGTTCATAGAGTGAAGTTCACATATGTTTATGTGATTGTGTGTGGTGAGTTGTAGTTTAACAGTAACATGATACTTTGTATGTGAGATGCAGTCTCTCAATAGTGTGATTAATTGTAATATAAAGATGAATCTGTTGACTTTTATATATAACAATTATGTGTTTGTCTCGAAGGAAAATAGGCTACTTAGTTTATTGTATTAGAAATGTATTTTGTTCTGCATATTATAGAGTTGATGTAATTCAAATTAGAGATATATACTTAGACTTTTGAACAAAATTTAGTAAAACATATCATTTTAAAACTACAAATAACTGATATTTATATATTTCAGGTTTTATCTCATTTCTTGGGAATGTTATTGGTGGGACTAATTGGCCTGCTTTTGGCTATCGTTATCCCTGTTGGTGGTTTCTTCTTTTGTTGTTGTCGGTGTGCTGGACGTTGTGGGGGAAGCAGAGTGGAAGTAATGGAGAAGAAGAGAGATTCCTGTCGTAGAATATCTTGTGGGATTGTTATGTTTAGTATTGTTGTTGTAATGATGTAAGTAATTATTCTTTCTAATCTAATACTTTTCATCCTATATCTTTTCTTGGATTTTTTCATATTAAGCTGCTTAAGATCTAATTTAAATTAACTAATTTACTTGTTAGAAATACAATGGTTAACTTTATCAGTGTGTGTGTTTATATATATAATATCTGTAATATGTGTGGCTGTACTTATTCAAATAATAAGAATCTTTGATATGTTGTTATGCTCTCTCTCTAACCAGTAGTAACATTAGTGTGTGGCTATATTTTCTAATCAATCAACAGTATTTTGGGATTAGTATTGTTCTGCAAATTCAAATTACACAAAACATACTCTTTAAACATATGAACTTGTTTTTAAGATACAAATTACAACCAGAATTTGTTTATAAAGTATATAAATAACATAAAATTTGCTAAGAAAAACTAATGTGAACTAATGTGCATGATTCATAGTGCAGAGTACTTTATATCAAAGACATAAATATTTGATTGAATTAATTATCAACAGATTTTTAGAAGCATATAATATTTCTCATTATTTTCTAAAGGTGTTTGTTCTGTACAAAAGTTTTAATGCAAAATTAATATTTTGTATGTCTCTTCAGTACCTTTGTTGAGTATTTTCTAATTAAACTTCTGAAGATGATCTTTTGATGGGAATGTAACATATTAAGGTGTTTGTGTGTGTATATAATGTTTTGCACACATTCAACTAGATGCTAAGTATTGTTACTTACTTTGTTTCAGGTTTGGTTTAGTGTGTGCCTTTGTTACCAATGAATACATTGAACAAGGAGTTCAAGCCTTACCAGATAATTTGAAATGGAGTATAGATGATGTCCAGTTATATTTTAATAATACAAAATCTGTAAGTTTTACTTGCTGAATCTTGATTTTCAGCTAATTATGAAAATTATTGTAAATAGGAAAGAAACATTTTAGTGCTTAGACATTTTATATCTTACTGTAATTGTTTTTCTACTTGTGACTTCACAATTCACTAAGTTCTGTAACTTACTGATTATCATGAGCTGTATATCGTTTAAAATGATATTGATTTTAATCATAAGGGTTTAAATGTTATACAGCTATATAAACTTAAATCTAAATATTTTGCAAGAGAAAACATTACTTTGCTATTATAGGAGTCGGTTTGATTTGAATTACTCGCATGTATAACATCAGTGCGTGTGTGTATATATATATATATATATATATATATTATATACACACACACAGAGCAAACATTTGTTATTGCAATAAGTGTACATGAAAGTATTGCATAACTTTTGATTATTTTACAACTATAACCTTTTAAGTAATGACATGTTGTGATTACCTACTTTTCATGAATGTTTATAAGTATATTCTCATTTTAAATATTTTGTATGTGTTTTTTAAAACAATTCCTAATAAAACTTGTATTTTGTAGATGTTTTATATATTGAAATAGTATTGATTCATAGTAATATGGTTTGCATTCTTTAATGTAATGCTGGATTTAAATGTGTATTTTCAGGAAGTCAATAATCTGCTAAAAAACAACTTTAAACAGTTACAAGAAAAATTAGAAGAAAGTTTAGATAGTAAGTATAACATTTTCTTTTTGTTTATAAGATGTGATCTTACTTAAAGAAAAATAATAATTACTAGTTGGGAGAAATAACTTTTACACAAAAAATCTATAAGCAATAAAACTCAAGAACTTTAAAACTGATACTGAGCTAGAGTAGAAAATGCTCAGCATAAAGAATGGTTTCCTGCATTTAGACAAGTTGGGTTTATCAGAAAATTTGGACTTAAGCTGAAATTATGTTGGTGTTTTTTATCTTTATTTAATTTTTTTTTTGCTCAGATTTTTTTGATAGCCTAGATTTTTTTTTCTCATTGGCATGCCTGTTCTTTGCATTTCTTTTCTTGTATTAGTTTTATCCACATACTGGTGAATGTTTTTCTTTGACCATTTCAAATCTAGAGGTGCACGTGGTAATGTTTACTTTTTCTCACTTGATTGGATGAAACTAATTTTTAAAGCAACAAATTAAAGATAATAATAATAAACCAATACAGCTATAGAACTGGAATGGATTAAGAATTGTTCATGCTTTATTTCTTTTTTGTTTCTAAAAATGATTTACTGTGAAGCCTAACAATGCTGCCCACTATACAAAGAGAAGAGGAATATTTTGAAACAAATTAAAAATTCTCTGTCTTTGTGACCTAGGAATATAATGAAATCAAAATAATAAAAAAACAACAACAACAAAATTTATCATTAGGTGCATGTGTGTTTCTAATTCTACAAAGGATTTTATAATATCATTGCCAGATTTGTGCATAAGATCACTGAAAAAAATAAGAAAAGAATCGCATGAACTGCTTTTAAATTTTTTAGGACTTGAAATATTTCAACAGTATTTTAATTATTTTTCCTTATTAATTTTTAGTGTAGAAACATACAAAAATGTTATAGCCTGTGTAATTGTAGGATTGGATATAATTACTATAGTTAATAGATTAAAGACATACATATGTACATTCATATGTATACACACACACACATACACAAAGATATATATATGTCTGAACCAATTTAAATTTTTTTTTTAATTTTTGAAGTGTAATTTCTTTTTTTGATTTTGTTTCTTGATTTTCTTAAACAGGAAGTGGAGATATTGTGAAGATCAGACTTGGTGAAGTGTCACAGGCAGTAGCAGTTGACAATTTAACAGAGATTGTGTCTCGTAAGATATAGTTAACATTAATAAGTGCATTGTTCTTTAGGTGTACATTTTTGTCAATTTTTACCTAGAGTTAGTTTGAGAAACTATTTATAATACATAATAAAACATCGTTATAGATGTTCTGTAGAACAATAACAAGTTCAAACAAGGCTTTTTTTTGTGTTTTGAAATATTGATGATGTGGTACAAACTTGGAATTTTCTGGCTTAAGGATTTGTTTCTTAGTTATTTTCAACACCCATTTGTTAAATACTATAATATTAGGATTATCAGTGTGTTTGCTACCTACTTTGATTTTGCATACTTGATCAATAAGAATGATTCCAAAGTAAGATTTCATTTCTGAAAATATTCTTTTTTCTATTTGATTTTATCTTAAAAAAGCAAGAAAGTACAGACTGTTAAGTGAAATTTGATCTTTAATCCAATATTTTTTGTGAGAAAATACCTCTGCTATCTTTGGATATGTAAATGTGCCCACTTATATGTTCTCACATCCTCTCACTGACAGTTTACTTTGCAGCAAATTTTATCTTTAAAGTTTCCCCCTTTGTAATTACTAATGTAAAATAACCATACTCTGTTGTGGGGTTCAAAGGTCCCCTGATTGCCACAGAGGCACCATTATATTGATGAAGCTTTTTCATTATCCACAATTACTTCTGTGTACCTGAAAACAAGATCTGTTAGGACACTTGCCCATGTTACCTGAGCATATATTTCATGCTTGGTACTGCTAACTTGTGAATGTGCATATCAACACAGTTTAAAACATATCATCCCAAAGACCCTAAGACGGGCCAGGAACACGTAAACGGATGCCAAATTTGGGTTCAGTGACCCTGAAAACCTGCTCCTAGGCTCCATCATATCCGGGTAACCCCCAGACACTCCAAGTCTTCCTTCCAAGTTTGGTCCTGCTAGTTCCAAAACTCTGGGAGGAGGAGTTCATGCACAAACAAATTGAAAAAAACATGCAGTATGAAGCAGTGTAGGATTATGTGTTTTGATGGTTTTAAATTTTCTACAACCACTTACTCGGGAGTAGAATACGAGTATAAATTGTTAAGTGCTTTTAAAAAGCTTTTCAACACAAATTCTTTTTCATTTTTATGTAAGTGAACAAGAAACTGTTAGAACATCTCATAATGTCTGAACTGCCCATTGTTATGATATTCTAACTAAATAAAATTTTCCATTCTTAGTGTTAAATCCTTTCAATTTCATATGGAAACATTTAGTGAAAATGAGTCTACTATATATATAAAACATTATCCTCAAAAGTATTTAAGCTGCTTTACTATTATGGTGTTTTTTTGTATTATCATGTAGTTCAATTAAATTAACATAGGTTGTAGTTTGCCATGGATCTACTTAAGAGTCATTTATTATTTAAAAACAAAGATTAATATAATGAAGTTTAAGTGATAAGAGTATATTTAATAAATATTGAAAGTTCAGAAAATATAATTGAGAATGGCGTGGATGAAAAAATAAGTCAAACCCAAAAATTAACTACTATTGCCAAGCATTTTGTTATTAGTTAGTTATGTCACTGATTAAAATCCAGTAGTTTATATTAAGTGTATCAGGTGTCAAATGCTGTTTTTATTTCAAAACAATTACATATTTGGTCCTTACAAACCTAATTAACACAAAAATTGTTCTTTAAGGTTCATAATATAGGTAAATTATATGTAGAATTATACACACACTTTTCTCTACATTAAAATACCCTTCTTTTATTTGCTAGCTTTCGGCTCTCTTACAGGAGCCTTCATCTGGCAAAAATGTACTGAGCAATCCAAATTCCTTTATTGTGGAACACTGCTTTAAAATAGGTATCTAGGCAACAAATGTAACAATAACTGACATATGGTATTAAAGTTATTAACCATGTAGAAATTGTAATGAATATAGAAGATAAATTGATTACTTCAATATAATAAACATAAGGAATGTGAAATTTTAGGTATTATATAGAAGAAAAAAAAAATCATGCTTCAAGGAATACATCAAAACCACGACAAATAATATATTTTATGTCCATGCAATAGTGAGTAGTTGTTGACTGTTGTTTTGATTCATAACCACTGGTGTTCCACTATCTTGTGTTTGGATGGCAATAGTTTCTTTGATTTTTCTCTGTTTGATGTTTTCTTCTCTATTATTTTTGCAAGATGTATAAATTCTTCATCTAGGTAAAATGAGGAGCATATGCTTTTGGTGTTTTAATAATCCAAGTTTTGACAGTTATTGTATGATGTGAACTAAAATTAAGTTATTTACTTGTTTTGAGTCTCATTCTGATAAATGGCAGTGGTAAACTTTGCCAAAGTATCAGAAGGAGACATAGATAATTTTAGGGCTTCACGAACTTGGAAGAACAGTTCATTAGCAGTTGTGAGATCGAATGTATTAGCGATGTCTTTTAATGGAAGCAGTGATGTTAGTATAGGGTACTTATTTCAGGATATTTGTTGCCTAGATACCTATTTTAAAACAGTGTTCCACAATAAATGCATTTGTATTGCCTAGTGTATTGTTGTCCGATGAATTATCTGGTAAAAAAGGCTAAAAGCTTCCAAATAAAAGAAAAGTAATTTAATGTAGAGAAAAGTCTGTATATAATTCTACATAACATAAAGATGTTGTTCCTAATTGTTAGTTTTGCCACATCATGACATCACTAGACTTCTACTTTGCAGAAGAAGTCAGAATATATAGTGACAAGTTTACTAGTTGATAAAAATGACAATTAGTATAAATGTAGATACATATTTAAATAACTATGTTTCATGGTTTGCTATTTGATTTTAAGTTTCTGATACTTTGAACACTGCTAGGGCTCGGGCAGTTACGAAATGATATCAATGAAGCAATGGAAAACACAAAGAAACTACAACAAGATGGGAACCAACTTCAGCTTGGCTTGGCAGGAGTAAGAAAAGACCTGATGGGTTTGTTGAATGAATGTAACTCTGAGCTTGAGGCTTGCCAGGAAATTCTCAAACTATATGATCTCTCCCATCTTGTTGTTGAGCCAAATTTTTCAGAAGTAAGTGATTGTTATTGTTGATTATAAAATAATGTGGTCACAATTGTAATGATTTGTTAATCTGAAAGAATCATGCCTATACTGATGGGAAGACCATTTTAAGCTTTAGTACAGAAACAGTTATCATGAATAGCTATTATTTTGATTTTTATAAATCAGATTAGATGTTTCTCTGATTTTTATTTATCTACAGTTTCTTTAATACTGAACCAGGTTTTGTAAAATTGTAAATGATGTAACAAAGTGTACTTATTTATTTATTTAATGTTTAATATTTTGTAAATTGCCAATTAATTTGGCAGAGTATTAAGGTTAGGATTTGTTTTAAAGCTCAAATACAGAATATAGAAATTTCCAGAATCAAAGTTATTATTATTAAAAAAACTTTTTTGTACTTTTAAGTTTCAAGAAATTATTGCTAATACTCTTTAACATTTTTATGTGAAAAACTTGTTAAAGAAATTACCTATTTGGTCTGTAAATTATGATTTTATAGCAGTCTTTTTAAAATTTTTCCATAAATTGTTTGAATGTTTTAATATTTAATTATATTTTTTCGTAGTTTCTAGTTTAGTACACCTGGAGTCTGAGAAGTGTTATTATGCAGTTTTCATAAATACAGGTTTTCTTGCATGTTTTGATTGTTTTGTCATGGCCTAGTAGTTAAAGAGTTCTACTTGCAACTGCAGGTTGTGGGATCAAAACCCAGTGCCAAACATACTCACCCTTTCAGCTGTGGGAGCATTATAATGTGATAGTAAATCCCACTATTCATTGGTAAAAGGTTAGTCTAAGAGATGGTGGTGGGTGCTGCCAGCTGGTTGCCTTCCATTTGATCAGTTCAAAGTTAGAGGCAGATATCCTTTGCAGCTTTGCTATAAACAAACAAACCAAACCGTATTGTGATAATAAAAATATGTGGACAGAGGAAGTTGTTGTTGGTATTCTATAATCTTTAGAGTGAAAGCAAAGCTGAATGTTTAACAATATGCCAGTCACACTGTATCTGCTATTCTCAGTACCAGTGAGGCCATTCACCAAATACTAGGGCTCATCAGGCAGGCTAGGGTACAACAGATACAGTAGTAATTAAGATGCCATTTATGTTATAAAATTGCATGAAAAACAGCTGTTATGATGTGAACTAGATTAAGTTAGGAAGTATTTGGTTTTGGAAAATTGATATTTTGCTTGGATTACATGGGAATGTAGTTTAAATATTAGTTTTTAAAAACTAGATATGAATCTTTAATATATTGGTAAATAACAGGGTTTAGAAAAGTGGGTTAGATTCATAAAGAGGACAAAGTATTTGGTATAATTGCCCCTAATAATTGAAATGAATTTATTAACTAGTCAGAAATTTACAATAAGTGTCAAAAATTAAAAGTTTTTAACCCGTCCTAATGTTGTTGAGAGCACAATGTACATTCTGATTAATAATTTTGTTTTTAGCTTCCAAACCTGACAGACATTATGCAAAAGTTATCAGATCTACTTAATGAAGATATTGAAAGTGAAGTGAGAAAGGTAATTGTTTTGTGGTTAAATTATTGCACACAAAATAATTTTAATCAGAAAATTGATTAAAAGTTTATTTTAAAAGTAAACTGTAAAGCCGAAAATGAGAGTATGTTATGGGTGAAAGAGATTGTTCTAATTCTACAAAAGAAGCTAAAATTAAATAATCAACAAAATCCTACTGAGCTTTTACTTTAATTTAGTAATTGAATTTTATGATGTCTTATCTGAAATACTCAGCATCTCAGATCTTTATCTTTTAAAATTTGACTTTTACAGGGTAAAGACACATTTGACAGGTTAAGTTATACTATCCAAGATGCTGTTAGTAATGCTATTCCAGGTAAGAAGCCAGCTGTTGAGTAATCTGTTATATTCAAATCATCTTTAGAATAGTTTTAAAATAATAAAATACTTGTTGCTACTGTTTACAAGAAAATCAAGCTCATTCATGCATTGTATAATTAAAAGAAACATATCAATTTTGAAATTTATGGTGATTTTAAAAAAGCTACATTATCTGTAAAGTGTGAACTCATTATATAATATTTCACCAACCTTTTATTCAAAAACGTTTTGATTTTGTAATAAATAATAAAGATTGGCTGTTTTTTTAATATTTGTATGTAGCTTTACTGTTAATATAAATAATATGTATGTGATATTTCATCTTTACAGGGAACTGATATTTTTATGTTTTCATGTTGAAATGTTTCAGTTGCTTAAATGGCAATATTAACTCAAATTATTTTATAATTTTTATGAAAGGTGCTTTTTTTATATTAGAGTGAGATATTTAATTAGTTTCTTAAACATGAATACAAAACTTACTGTTGTATGTTGTGAATTGTATAGAAATCAAACAGAAAATAAGGAACTTTGGCATAGAACTTGGTGCTGCTGCTGATAATACTAGTCAGATGTTGCATGTTCCTGAACTGAGACAAGCTAAGGAGGTTGTGTCTGGTTTTCAGCCATACATTGAAAAATATTCTGTGTACAGGTACATTTGATGATTTCAGTATCTAGCTTTCCACATTGTATTGAAAATTACTGTAAGTAGAGATGAGATGTATATTGACATTTCAATCACTTCAGTATTTATCTTTGCACACTGTATTGAAAATTACTCCATCTAGGGAGTGTGCAGGCATGCTTGTTCACTGAATTACTAGCTTTCCACATTGTATTGAAAATTACTGTAAGTAGAGATGAGATGTATATTGACATTTCAATCACTTCAGTATTTATCTTTCCACACTGTATTGAAAATTACTCCATCTAGGGGGTGTGCAGGCATGCTTGTTCACTGAATTACTAGCTTTCACACCACACTGGAAATATACTCTATGTTTCTGTTAGGTAATGTTTGAGCTTTTCAACATCAAAATTATACACTTCTTGTAAGTTCCTTTCCTATTGACCTTCATACTTGTTAAACTAGTTTTTGGAAAAACATTTCTTCAGTGATTTTGCTATAATATAATACAATTCGAATTAATCAAATTTGTATGATTGATAATAGTATTTCAACATCAGCTTTTATAGTTTACCTCCACTCTTATAGACTCTTGACCTTCCCAGTTGAGCAGCTTAACAGCTTAGATTTGTGTTAATAATAATTTTTTGTGAAGTAGAAAATTCGGAAGAAATATATTAAGGATCTCGTAGCATATTTTGACATGACTTTATATGTGTGACCTAAAGATGTTAAGGATTTTTTGTAAACTTGACTATCTAATTGCCTTTTCTGACTTTAAGATATGACTAACATTTCATCAAAGCCTACCACAATAAAGTACAAAAAAAGAAATTAAAATTTTGTGTTTCTAATGATTATTCCAGAATAATGGGCATGAGTAAAATCAAGTAGTGGCATGAAATTATCCATACAGAAGATATTATACTTCCCTGACTGTTAATGTGTGTAGTTTTTACTATGTTAGGGTAGTGTAAAGCAATAGTTAATTAGACACATCTCCACGTACAGAATTTTGAATTACAACACCAACATTTCAACATACCAGAGATAAAATGTACAGGACTTTTTGCTTCGTGTATATTGGATACATAATTCAAAACTTAAGTGCTGAAACTTGCTCACTGTGAATAAAACACTCACTCAGCTTAATCTGTTTACTGGAGACTTTAAAAAATAACCTCATATAATATTATTATTATAATATTAAGCAATTGAAATTTATATATATTTTTTGTTGTATTGTACGTAAAGAGTAACAATGTAATTTAAATTGCAAACTTAAAAGTGTAAAAATTGGGCATGTAAAGACATAATTTAATACAACTACAAATGAAATAGCTCATTAGTTATTACAAATCTTTTAAAATTGTTTAATATAATTTTGATGGTGTACTTCTTGTCCTAAGACGATATGGCAGTATGGCTCTTTGCTGTGGAATGTTGGCCATTGTTTTATGCTTCACTTTTGGACTTGTTTGTGGATCATGTGGTTCAAGACCAGGAAATATCTATGGTGACAGCAGTTGCAACAAAGGAGTAGGAGCCAGACTTCTGATAATGTAAGTACTGTGAACATATATACATTTATGGACACCAAATTTCATGGTTTAAGGAAAAACTTTATACTAAGTCAGTTCATAAATTTGTGACTCATGCTTCCCCAAATTAATTACTTTGATGTGAATTAACATTATGTCAATAAATATCTATATATCTTGTCAGCTTTTGCTCAGGTTGGTGTTTCATTTTTATTGACATTGAATAATTTAAAAAATTAATTTTTGCATGTATATGTAATATTAATTTAAATAGAGTGGAATTTGAATTGACATTTACAAAAGTTTATTTTATATAATTGACTTAAATGTTGGAAAGAAGGTTTAATCATTCTGCAAATTAAAGCTTCATGGTTTTCTCACTATTTTCATTCTTGTAAAGTTCCTGCAAACTGTTATAATTCAGTTTTTGTCTTTGACAGTACATCATTTAACTGAGAAAATATTGTTGATGAAGATACAATAGTTTAAAAAGATGTTACTACTGAGGTGTTTTTCTAATATGTTTTTTACCAATTTTCTTTGAAGTACTTTGATGGTTATTAAGTTATACTATATTCACAGATTTTTCTTTTTATATACACTGATATAAAATATGTATAATATTTCTACATAGTTTGATAAGACTGACTATTTAAATTGTAAACATCTTATATGTTCTAATAGGGGAGTCATTGTGGTATTTTTGCTGTCCTTTTTTCTACTGTTAACCACCACAGCACTGTTTTTAGTGGGAGGAACAACCCAACGTACAATATGTGATGTTATCAAAAATACTTCTGACCCACAAGTGAAAGAGGTGAGTGTCACTCTAGCTGTGAGGCCTTAAAACATAAAAAAATTAATTTGTTATATTTTCTGGTGTCAAAACAGCACAAGATGTCATAACTTTATGAAATGAAAATTTTTTTATTTAACTTGCATTGTTTTTTCTTTCAAGTAACAGGATACCTAGATTTATCTTTTATGTACTATATTATTATAAGTTGAGTTTATGCATAGGTGCACCAAGGAACATGTTAGTATATCTCCAACATGAAAATGTGAATGACATGGTAATACACTAATGGACATTTAAATTAAAAGTACATTGAAATAGAACAACTAAAAGGTACACTTAGTTCTCTAAAACAGTTTTACAGTTTTTCTTTACATTTACCTTGGAGTCTAGAGGAAAGAAAATGCAATTTCCAGGGGTCAGTAATTTAAATATGAATTCGAAAGAAAATAGCTGACTATAAACCAACAGTTGTTTGTGGTAAATCCACAATGAACATTACATGAATGGGTTAGAGATCAAAGAGTGCCCTTTTACAAAACACTATTCAATATGGTAATATGAATTTGGTGTTGGAGTTATCAGGTACAATACAATACTGAAAACTAGATATGCAGGTAGGGTGTTGTAGAGGTTTCAAAAATGCAATTAGTAAGCTGTACAATGGACAAAAGCTTGTTGAAATATTGAACATTTATTACTTATAATAATTTTTTTTTCATTATCCATTATAGCTGTCTCCAAACTTTATTTTCTAAAAGTGGGTTCGTCATCATCAAAGAAGTATTTTTATTTTTCATATGAATATCACTTTGCACTCTGACTTGTCAGAGCCCGAGTCAGATTGACTTAGTTATTTCACAGAAGTATCTTCAGTGTAAAACTTTATTAACTCTCTCTACATGTGCTAGGTCGAAATGACCGATCACATGACCACTTTATACTTTTGATATTACTAACCTTCAATATAGTATGAGTATCTTCACATAATTTGGCAGACTCTCAGTAAACATCTTTAACATACAAAAAATCAGATTTTTTTAGTGAGGTATTTTTAATAAACTGAAAAAAAGATATGTCCATGAATAATTCGAGTCTTTTTTTTATAGTCCAAGTGCAAAGTTATTTTCATGTTAAGATTAAAAATACTTTTCTTCATCTCAAAAATCTCAAATTTTATTTGCGTAATATCTAAAACCTCCTAAATCAATTTCAAATGTTTGTTTTTAGTAAATCTTTATATTTTATCTGTTATTTTCTCTATCTTAATTCCATACAAGGTTGGTCAATTTGACTGACCTTGTAACCACCAAAAAGATTAAAATCAATCTAAATTACCCCTTTTTTCTTTCTATAGTGACTTCAAGTTGTAGCATGGAACTATATTTGTTTATCCTAAGTAGATATAAACTCCTAAAATATACATCTATTTATACTTAAATAGATACTTATACTTTGAATCCATATCTAACTACTGGGACTCACATTATGCTATCGAATTTGATTACTCACGAGCTAATCTAACCTTAACCTCAACTGACTCAGAAGCTCAAATAGAGACAGAAAGAATGTGTAAATGGACGGTTCGAGCAAAAAGTGTCATGTGATACAAAGAAGTGAAGAATGAGAATTTATTTAAATATTTCCTTTTGAAATTAAGAAATAAAACTTATGTAATATTAAAATTGGATTTATTAACTATGATTTGATGGCAAGTTTATTGACATACATTGATTATAAAGCTGTGTAAATCTTGAATGAAACACTGTAAAAGTCATTTTAACTCTATTGCCATGATTATCCTTTACTGTGCATGACACAAAGATTTAGTGTCTTACATTCAAAATTGTATTAAACTACTTTCAGTTTATGTTATATCGATTAGTATAGCATAAAATTTTGGCTAATAATCCACATTTTGATAGTATACAAGTTTTAAGTTCTTAATTCTATAAGGCAATATTTAAAAAAAACCTGAATTTCCCCTAGTGTGACACACATGACACATTTTCTCTAGGTATATTCTATTCTCTATTTTATCCACCACCCCTTCAAAAAGTATTAAATCAAATGTAAATTACTCCCTATAAAATCATCATTGTTCACACAAACCATAATTTTTAAAGCTTTCAATTTTGTTTGGTTACAGAGCTATCAAATAGAAAATCGGCCCCCTCCTGCCACACCCACCTGTCACATCCTCTATTTCAGGATTTGTTAATAGTTCTTTCTTATATTTAATTATATATAATCTATAACCAATAGAAAGTCAAGGTCCTCATCTGTCAAATGACATATTGTATAACGTTGTGTCCTGAACAGAATGTTGTCAAGTTCATTCAGAGTACAAGATTTGTTCCTGTGGGAATGTTAGCAACTAGCTTGGATGAATTTGTAATGGTTCTTGTCGCATAGTTAGAAAGCCAGAAAAATTTTGAGAGCTAGTAAAAATTGTCTACTTTTTGCACATTATTAGTCTATGATCTTTGGTGCATTATTTAATTAAATAAAAATTATTTCGTGCATTACTACTATTAGTATAAAAAAAGTAGAGTTAACTCTCTTTGTAACTGTACAGCAAGAAAAAAGAAGATTGGTTAAGTATTTTATTTCTTGTTTTTCATGTTTATACTTTATTTATTATTATTAAAAGTAATTAAAATGTAAAAATATGGATATTTATAGGTTAGTTAAGATTAAATAATAATAGTAATATAGTAAAATGTTTCAAGAGGCATGCACATGAGTATCTCATGGGTAATATAATTCAATAGTGTAATGTGAGCTGGACGTTCCCAGAGTGATTTACAACTTATAATGGCATGAATAGTAGTTAGACAGGCAATAAAACAATAAAATATAATTATAAATAGATGTATACTCTTATGGACTTAAAGCTACATAGGATAGATGAATGTGATTTCATGTTACAATTTCATTCCCAAAAGAAAAAAAGGGTAATTTAGATTTATTTAATTTTTTTTTTTTTGGTGGTTGTGAGGTTGGTTAAATTGACCGATTCCATATAGAAATATGGTAGAGAAAATAACAGATAAAATATAGTCTTACTGAAAAAAACAGTATGAAATGTATTTAGGAGTTTTTTGGAATTACACAAATGAAATTTGAGGTTTTTTAGATAAAGAAAATTATTTTTAATTTTAACATGAAAAATAGTTTGCACATGGACTATTCAAAACAAATAATCAACATATTCATAAACAAATCTTTATTTTAGTTTATTAAAAATACTTCACTAAAATATGATTTTTTTTTTGTATGCGAAAGACTGCCAAATTTTGTGAGATATACACACTATATTGAAAGTTAGAAGTATTAAATCTATAAAGACTTTAGATAAGTACAAAGAGGTCATGTGGTCGGTCAGATTGGGCGAGTCTGTGTTGAGAAAGTTAATCACCCCACCAACTTGTACATATGATTATGATAAGGCTGTGATAATTGGATATCAATTTTACTTGGAGACTTCTATGGAGTACATCTGTCTTAATAATTTTATGGATAATGTTTCAAGGTGCTAGCATGATTCTTCATTAGTTCAGATTGGTTAAGTTGGGTATGCCCATATTTGATCATTATTCCATGTAAACAGCTTAACAGATTAGTCTTGATGAAGAACTGCACCAGCAGCTTGAAACATTGTTCAGAAAAACTTCTAAGGTAGGTGTAATCCAGATTTTTTTTTAAACATATATCAATCATTGTAATGGTTAGTAGACTATATGGTCACCTAAGGCTAATAATTAATTAATTAGTTACTAGTTAGTGAGTAGGGATTAGTTTCTAACTAGTATCTAATAATAATAAAAAAATAATAATTATATTTCATGATTGTATAGTTTACTAACCCTGATAACAATGAATCACTGAATTACGTTATGTTGTCATAGTCAAACATACTGTTGGTGTGAAAGTGCTTTGTAGTCACTATGAGAAAAGCCTATACAAAGCTTGTTTACACCAACAATATGTTTGATACTTTTCACTATGATATAGGTCCAATTTATCTCTCCTTGGTTAACTTGTGTTCAGGGTTACTGATGAGGAGTGGAATTTTCTGAAACTAGTATTAGGTCGTCAAGATATTAATGTCATGTTTTGGAACAAAAAACATACATCACATATAATAATTAAATGAACTGCCTATGTTATGTTAGTGTAGCTTATATAATGTGTAAAGTATAAGAAACTTAGAATTAGAAACAGGTTCATCAGATGGTTTATCTTTGTTCTACCAATTAGTAAAGAGAAAAACGAAGAGAAAATCCAGTTGGATTTTAAGTGATTCCAAACAGAAATGGAATGAAGCTAGTTATTGAAGATCTATTTATTGCACATATTTGAAAAAAAAAAGTTTAAAAATTTCATAGAAACTATTTTTCTAAAGATTATTTATTTTATTGTATATATTTTGATTATATTTATTAGGCCATTTTGTTGGTTCAGAAACATCGTTTAATCAAGATGATTGGAGAAGACTTTCAAATAACTGAAATCCTCAGGTAATATGATAATCTTAAACATGCAAATTTGGTTAACTGTGTTATAAATATTGCATATTGAGGACTTTGACATCTTTGTAAAATAAGATAAATAAGTTTGAATTGCTGTAATTTCTCTAAATTTTTGCAAAATATATAATAATTGATGAATTAGCTTTTTTTTCTCATAATTAATAAATAGTCCTAATTTCAAATTGCAGTATTACTACCTTTTAGGTTTTAGCCTGTAAAGAGTGTTAGTCATTAGGACTAAAATGATGTAATATGGTGTCCTTATCTTTAGTTTCTTAGAACTGGTCAGTATAATTTAATGAGAAATTGAGTAAAGATCATTACTTTTTAACATATATCAATTTTTGATGCATTTGTCATGTGGTTTTAGTTGATTTCAGCTAAAAGTTTAGTTGTTTTATTCATCTTGTGTTATGGCTAAAGTGCATCAATGACAAAGTATAATTCTAACTTTTGTATTTTTCTTCTTTCTTCAGTTTATTTGTTTTTATCTTTCAGGCAGTGTCACAACAATAAGAGCCTCTATCAAACATTAGAACTTGAAAAACGATCACAACTTCACATTGGCCCAAATGTAGTAGTTAGTGTGTTCAACCTATCAAAGCTCACTAATTATCAAGAGGTTTGTATATTTGTTTAGATTTTTAAAACTACATTAAAATGATCTTGAAAAAAAAAATTACAAATATTCATAATACTCTAACATTGAAGTATTTGATGCACTGATATTACCTTGGAACACTGATGTTATAGCTTAAAAATTGCGTATGTCGATTATTTCTAGCGTTACAAGGTGGATGAAAAGTTATCAGAGTTCCTAAACCAGCTGAATGTCAACCCAAATGTTACACTACTTACAATGGAAGGAAAGGAGCTTCTAAAGCAATTAAGAGACACACCTGTTTCAAGCATAAATTTCACTGTCTACTTTGTAATGGTAAGAAGCAATATTTTTTCTTAAAGTAAACAATATAGTTTATAATGGCTTTATAATGTTTGAAGCATATATAACCTTTATTATCATTTTTGTAGTGAGTGAGGAACAATCCTTGTCTTTAAAATTTATTATTATCTATTTTGTAATGATTTAGGAACATTATTTTGTCTTGTGTGTAATTTTCACTGTCTACTCTGTGATGAGAAGGAGCAGCTTTCTGTCTACTTTCTACATTGAAAGGCATTATTCTAAGCCTAATCATGGATTATGTAGTTGCAAAAGCAATAGAATCAGTTTAGTGGAAAAAAAAATAACAATAACATAATGGATTTTACATTTTTAAGACAATTTATACATCTAGCTTTATTAATATTAGAATAATTTTCCTTTATGAAGAATTTAATAACAAGGTAGCAAGTTTAAAGGTATAGCTTGGTGTAGTGAGCCATGTTTTAATAACACACGTGTATCACAAATCCTTAAATTAACAAAGTGTAAAGTAAAAGGTTGAACTTGTAAGTAAGGTGTGCAGTTGAGATACTATTACATAGTTTTTGCTGGAAAACCTATAGTTTAGGACCAATAAAGAAAGACTTGTAAAAGAATTATTTGTATTATTGTGATGTAATTTCACACTACCTAATGATCAATAGATCTTGCTTTACTAGCATACTGTGTTTTTATAAAATAATAATCAAGTATTGTAATTGACTGACATAAATAGTGTTTTGACTGAGTATGTGTGCATGTTACATTCCCATTCAACCTGATGAGCTCTGGTATTGAGCAAAGACCTCGTTGGCAGTGACATGTGGCACACAATATCTGAATTAAGATGCTGTTGTGTGTTACTGGAAAACCTGTGAACATTGAAGAAAGATTTATAAAAGGGTGTTAAGAACAAATAACTCAAAAGTAATGTAAAGTTAAAAAGGCTTGAAAATGTTTTTAAAACAAATTTTAGAAAAATTTAAATATAATAATTAATGCCAACATGTATATATATATGTGTGTGTGTGTGTGTGTGTGTGTGTGTATGCATACATTTATATATAACCTAGAACCTTCTAATACTATATTTAACGGCTGTTGGCTGGCATCATTTTTGCAGTGTGAAAAACTGATCTTCAGTCAAACTAAAGAAGCAAATGAGATAAAATCTAATGGCAATACAAAATGCAGTTTTTTTATCAGTTTCTTCTTTTAAGTTTTGTTTGAAGTCTGAATTAATTAGTTTAAGGATTTGGGAGGTATAATGTTTGACTTAGAAAGATATGGATAAATTGGCTATTATTTGGTACTAACTTGTTCACCTTTTTTTAAGCCAGACCTAAGCTATAAGCTGCTTGAGAAAGAAATCAAATTGTAAAAGTTTTTCTGATACCATGTTTGGGGAAAGAAGAGGCTTTAACTCCTTGCAGTTCCCCAGCAGTGTACTAGAAAGAGAAACTACAGAAAACAAAATTTCATATATGGTACTTCCCTCTTCTCACAAGATTATCTTTTCCCATTTTGTTCTGCCCTCTATATGCAAACTTTTTTTATAACTCATGCTACAAGCCTTCCCCCCCTCCTATTGGAATAAAAAATTCCAACATGTTTCTCATGCAAATCATCACGTGTCATCTCTCCACCAATGTGCCACTGCTGAAAAATCACTTCTCGCTTGGCAGTGCTTGAGTTCAGATGTCTTTCTTTTTTGCTCATTACGTCTTGAAGTGGTTTAACTTAATTTAATTAACTTTATTTCAAGAATTTTTTCCACTTTATTTAGTTTGATTTACCCATGTTTTGCCTCATAATTTTTCGCTTGTTTGTTTGGTATCAAGCATGAATTCTTAAGTTAACATTACCACTTGGGTACATCTCATTCGTCTGATGCCGTACTTCAGGTCACACGTGTGGGTGACCCTTTGGGAGATTTATCGACCTTTATTCACAGGGAGATTGAGCATTATACGAGACAACCTCTGTCTCCTGACCAGTTTGATGAGGATTTTGATCGTCCACCCCCACGAAGTTCACCATGCCTTCCCAAACTTGAGACCCATGTCATGTCAACCCATGATCGGTGGGATATTCTTCTTAATGATGCATTTGCCATCACCCTCAATCACCAGTTAACTTTGTTTTGGTCCCTGGTTCCTCAGACTTTGGCTATAGGTGCCTTCATCCAGGATTGGTTGAACAAGTTTCTTTATGTTTATCCTCTTATCCGATTACTTCATTGGGTAGTGCCTCCCTCATCCATACCACTTTGTACAAAGCCCTTCTGATTGCTCCTTACTGGCTTGCTCGACTGTGGTTTCCTTGATTACTCCAGCTACAGTTGTTTCCTCCCATCCCTTTTCCTCTATTCCCCAACTTTCTTCATGAACTCCAATCACCCATTCTGCATCCTGCATTTCCTCTATTCCCCAACTTTCTTCATGAACTCCAATCACCTATTCTGCATCCTGCACTTCAAGTCCTTCATCTTCACATCTGGCTTTTGTCCAGTCCCAGGTGAGGAGATCTGGTTTCTCACATCAGGTGGCATCTCATTTAGTTCATTCCGTTCATCCTTCATCCATGGCTGTGTATCATATCAGTGGAAATGGAAAGTTTTTTGCACCTGGGCGCTGACTTGGGGTATCCAAGCTTCTCGTCCTACAGTTGTTGGTATCTCAGAGTTTGTTATGTGGCATTTTGATAAAGGGTCTTCAGTCTTCTTGATATTGGGTTATTGGGTAGCTCTATCCCATGCTTTTCATTTTTTCCTTACCGCAAGGTCTTTCTTTCCCCTGACCTTGCCATTTTGATCCATTTTTTTCCGGATCTGTTGGCCACCTAGGCATCCGTACTTCTGGAATAGTACAATAACGTGATACTCCATTCCCTTACTTTAACTCTATTTGAGCCCATTTCCTCATGCTCTTTGTTTCACCTATCCCTTAAGGCATATTTCCTTCTCCTCTTGGCCTGCGGCCTGCATTAGTCAGATCTGTTTGCTATCAATGTCACTCACACACTGTACCACCAAACCTATCTTCTACTTTATCCAGATCGTTTCTTCCTTCTCAAGACCTTGGTAGCTCATGAGGGTAACTCCTCCTTTTTGCCCACTTCCCTTGCCTCTATTTCTCATCTCTACTCTTGTCCTGATCCCGATAGACTTCTCTGCCCATTCTCATCTCTTTATCCCATGGCAACCTTCTCAGGATCTTTTTCCCTTTACCCTTACCAATTATGTTCATTGTTTAATCCTGTTGGCTTATTCCTCCTTGTTTCCTTCCCAATGTGATTTGTTCTGTGTTACCTCTCATAAAACCCAACACCTCACCTTTTCCCTTGCTTTTCATCTTCCTTGACCTTTGGAGGAGATTCTGCAGTCCAGCATGTGGACTACATTTCAGACGTTCATCTCCCATTACTTACATCACGTCGCAGTTTCCGCTTTCTTGGAGTAGAGTATCGCCTACCACCTGTGGCTATACTTTAGACCTCTGTGCGGCTATGACACTAGGTAAGTCTTTATTAATGCTTTCTTTTCTTTCAGGGGCCCTTGCTTTGAATTGAATTTTATCTTTTGGATCCTACTCTGTGGCAAGTTGTGCCTGACAAGGTATTCTTTAATTTGAAATCTGTACTGTCAAGCCATGTTGACTTGCACTTTAGCTTCCATGGCTTTACATGCTCACCATTTAGATGGGGTGTTTCATATGATCACTGGATGGTCAATAAGCTTGTGATATTTGCTTCATAACTAAGCCCATACTGGACCGTACCACCCATGAATGGCATGGGTAAAGCAGAAGAGGATAGCTGCCCATATCTGTTATGCCTTGATTGAATCAGTCGGTATGGTCTGATTTTGAAACTAGGGTTTCATGATCACCCATTGCACTATCTCGGGTGTAGCTGTTCCTCCAGACTCTCCCCACTTTCTGCCAATGGAGTATGGAAGTCCTTACCACTTGCTAGTTCCAAGCTGCAGGGGTGGTTGACCATGGAGGTGTCTGGCTGAATGGGTTCCACATAGATGGCTATAACCATTCAGTTCAGAGTAGGGTGGGGGTGTTCTGCTGGTGTAGAAGGTGTAAAATTCTCCGGATTGAGTGACACATACCACGGAATGAGATATCTAAATGCAGTTCACCCCTACAATTGGGTGCCCTCATCATACCCTTGCATGGATGTCGGTACCCTGCTCGCTGGTTTTGGATATTGAGTGAACCAATCAACTTAAGTCCTCACAGGTTTGGGGTTGTCCACAGTCTTTCCTCGATTCTCCCTTCTGTGTAGTGGGTCACAGAGGGTATACGTGGGATGTTTTCGTTTCTGTCTTGGGCACTTCTTCGATATCTCTTGTGACAGGGTTGCTATTGACTTTTGGACATTTTGGACCAGTCTAATGGGAGTTGATTGCATGCAGTGAATTTCCCTCTGATTGTGGATTGTGGTACCAGCGAAGAGGTTTTGGATGTAGTTGACTTACTGAGTAAGGTTCACTGTACCCTAGCGATTGTACACCCTGGGGCTAATCCTCCATTATTCACTTTCGTTCTGTGGGATTGAGTTTTTATATATATCCAATTGGGATCACTTTCCTGACTTCCTCTTTTACTCAGATGTGCTCCCTTCCTTTTCTGCCGTGTTTATTCCTAGATGTTCGTGGCGAAGAGATACCTGGTTCAGAAGCGGTGCGATGCCCCTTCTCAGATTACATGTTCTTTTTATCTTATCTACAAAAGTATCCTTCAGACACTTTTAGGGGTTATTTTTTTTAATTGTCTTTAAGTTTATGTTGTGTTAGGTAATTACAAGTGAGGGTTTTAATGTGTAGATGTGGTTCTTTTCCTCTTCTCATGTATCATGTTCTATATATTTCTTATGTTTCTATCTCCTTCATTTGCTAGATTTCCTGCTGTTTAGTCAGTATGAAACAAGTTTAACTTTGATCAAGTAAGGTTGGGTTAGTTAGGAGTTGTTAGTTTCAATTTGTGTTTAAAAAAAACAAACTGTATCCACAGAATTTGATTTAGTGTATAATTTAACCTAGAGTTATGTGGCATCATTTTTAATGTGATATGTTTGTTCTTATTGGGTGAACAGTTTATATAGGAGAGTTATCTGTTGAGAACAGTTTGATGCTACATAAGGAAGTGATATTTTAAACTGATTTATTTGTTGCAACATTAGTACTTATAAGTTTGTAAATGTGGTTCGTAGTAGTATAAATTGACATTGTTTTAGTTAAACTTGGTCTTTCTTTCACTCTCCTATTATGCTCTACTTGTCACATTTTCTTTCAACCACCAGCCTCAATATCTGGCTTGTTGCAGTGGCTCTCTGATTTGGCCAATGGAAAGATATTGCAATTCTGTTTAGTTACATGAGCTTTACAACAAGTTTATTATAATGAAGGACTACTAAAAGTAAGGTAGTTGCTCAAAACCTAGTAATATACAAGTAAATTAACATTAATAAAACAGTTTTACTGTGCTGATAATTTATGTAGAAAAAGTTTTTTATTTAAAATACATTATGTGAAATGAATTTAATAATAATGAACGTATTATTTAATTGAATATTATTTTCTAATACGTTCTGCAATGTTAACTGTTTTTTAAAATGATGTAATTGGTTTTATAGTATTTTGTGGGGAATATCTTATCTATAAATTAACTTAAAGAAGTGTATATAAATTAATTGAGACTATTTTTTGTGGTGTATAGGCAGAAGAACAATTGACTTCCATCAACCTTCTTGAGCTAGCAGCCAAGCTAAATAATACTGCTGAAATTTTACCGTCATCTCAATTAGAAGTAAGTTTTTAGATAACTGTTGGTTTTACTCAATTATAAATATGCTGTTTTAGTTTTTATGAGGAAGGAAACTTTTTGATATCCTGGTGTTTTCAAAATCACTTTCTGATAGAGAAAATACTTCCTATAGGTTTGTTGTTTTCTGTTTTGGCAAAGTATTATTAAAGAAATATTCTAGGGTGCAGTAATCTATTTAATAATTCTAATGAATGATTTGTTAGTAATATCACTGTTTGTCATCTAAATTTTTGTGAAACATGCTGGAATTTAAGAGATGAAAACAAAGTTAATATTATGACATTTCTTTAGCTTACTATTATTTTCTTAAAGTTTTTTTTTATCTTTTTTTTTCTTTAACTGTTTCTGGGCTAGTGAACACCTTTCAGGTGTCCAGTGCACAACTGCATATAAAATTTCAAACTTTAAGTAAAAATAACAATTCTATTTCAAAAATGTTTTCTTCAAAAATATTGAAGAATTCATATTTTATTCTTAACAGTAATGTAATTAGCAAAGAAAAATCAAAACAGTGTTCAGACACTCACTTCTATACATCTTTTAGGATTCTTTTTTTTTCTTTACTTTTTCTGCTCATCATAAAACGTAGGTTTATATTTGAATAGAAACATGTGTCCCTTGAGAATATAATTAATGAATATCAAGCACATTGAAACTGATTGAATATATAAAATGGGATATTCTGATCAACATTAAAAAAAATTAATTATAAAATAAAGGATGTATTGTTAAAATTCTTTTTCAAAATATTGTCACAAAATATTTTGAAAATTTCACAGCATAAAAAAATTATAGAAAAACTATATCAAATTATATGAATTTTGTTAAAGCAGGAACTAGATACTATGTAGTTAATTTTTGTAGGTTTCATGCAATTTGGTTAAGTATTTTTACTATAAGAAGGTAAAAGTCAGGGGATATCAGCGACCAGTCCAGAAAGGTTTAAAAATTGAGATTCAAAACCCTAAGGAATAAAAAATATATAAATTTTTTCATACTAGCCATTTAAAAAAAAACACATTGGTGATGTAAGGGAATGATGTAATCCAATATGCCAGAATGCATCTATATACAAAGAGGTGATAAACCTACCCTATGCAAAGTAACTGTTAAAATATGTACTATGTCATTCTAATGTATTTTTTGACTAAAATATTATGAATATAAATTAACACTGATATTTCATCTATTATTTCATTTGGTCTTGAATTTTTTGGGGTATTAGAGAAAAGTTAGTTTTGAAAAGGAGAAAAAAAATATGTGATATGTATATCATTAACAAGAGGGATATATTTGGAAATATGTTTTGTAATTTATTAAGTAAATTATACAAAAAGCCTTTTTTTTTAATTAACCATGAAAATGATAAACTAAGCATTTAGAATACTAGATTATTAGATTTACTATTTGAAATACATTTTATGTGGTTTATTGTAGTTTAATGAGTGTAATTCTTACATGGCGACAAAAATCTTATTTATATTCACACTTTTATATTCTTTCTAGCCAGACTTTGGATTTCGATCTGATTTACTCTGGTGTTTGATCTGGCAGTAAAACTGATATATATTGAAATTGCAGCTTTAAGCTAGTTATGGGGTATGATTTGTTAAGTAGTGTAATATTTTATGTTTCAATAATTGTTGTGTTCCATATCTTCATATCTTTATGCATTAGTTGGCTGCTAAATTGAGAAATAGTGCTCTGCAGCTAGAAAGTTATCATCTGAGGTTGGTTATTTCCATCAGATCCTCCTTGGTAAGTTAAAAACATTAATGTTATCATCCAGAAAATTTGCTTGAACAGAAAGAATCTGGTGTATGCAATATTAGGCTTAATAGTTATTATATTTTTAAGTAAGTAGAATCCTGTAATTTCAGAATTGGTAAACCAATAAGGCTTAAATTGTTGTCAGATATAAGATAATTAATCAGAAATTAGAACTATATCCTTTCTTGTCAGACAGAGCAGTTCATAAGAGTTAAAAAAAATACAAATAATATTTTCTACCCTTATTAGCTCCAGATGTTTAGAATGACATTTTTTTCTGGGATTGTGTCACTGTACAATTGGTGTTAATTGTTGGGCATGGTAGAAATGACCTGGTTGGTGGGATCACTTCAGTACTTTCACGTTACAGTTTGGAGAAGGGTGCCACTTCTCATTTCATCACATTTTACTGTACTTTATTCATCACAAAGGATTACTATATCTTTTGTTTTATTAAAATAAGCTTGACTTCTTAAACAGTTCACAATTTTGTTTAGTATGAATCTCATTTATTGTTGAATTGGCACTTCCGATTTTAATTTTTCACTAGCACAGATTCTTTGGTATAGGTAGTACAGCATTATGTAGTTTTAGTATATTTTAAAGAAGTGCTAACTGTGAATGTATTTTGAAAAGAAGTTTATTGCAAAGCTATTGTTTTTGGATTTGTCTTTGGGCTTAAAATGATGCTAAAGTAGAAGTGTGTATTTGTTTCATAAACATTAGTCAAATAGAACACACATATATAGTGAAGGTAAAAATAAATTTGTTTCAAAATACTTACCAGAATAAATAAATAAATAAAACAAACTCCTTAATCTGATGAGCCATGACAGTAAGATTTCAAATAGTTTATCATATCAATTTTAATGAACTCATTCTGAGTTTTTAGTGAGAAGAACTTAATCAACCAAGTGTTCTTTAAATTTTATTAATGCATAAGTTTTTTTTGGGATCCAATGTGATGGTTTCTGTCAGCTTCTATGTTTTTATATCATGAAAGCAACTACTTAAATTAGCTTAGGTTAAAAAAAACAAGTTCACATAAAACTGTAACTGGAATAGGTAAAGTCCCTTAATTTCTTAACCTGTTGATTAGAATTTTTGTTTCTTCAGTGGTCATCTTGAGCAGACAAAGAGCAGTTGAAATGCTGTTAATGCATTTTTCTTTAGTACTTACAACTTTTATAGGACCAGTTAAGAGTGAAATCTTAGAAATGATCTTTTTTTTATTTTGTGTTCATTAATTCCTGCATAAGCCTTTAGAACATATGATTTCAACAATGTTAATGGGATATTTGAATTCCTTCTTAAATAAAATAAGGATCTTTGAAAGATAATGAGTTCAGCTATCATTTTCTTATTGTTAAGGTTTTTGTTCTCTATGTAGAATAAACTCAAAAATGTTGCTGAACATATTCAGAAAGCTTCTGAATTTCATGGAAAGAAACTTAAGGTAAGTTGTAGAAGTTGGATAAGAATATGTTTTATCTGTTATTTATTTTAATGTATTTACTGAAATTAAAACTTACTCAAAAGGGTTTGTAGGAAAGAATCAGGTTTTTAAGGCCCATATCAGAAAGTATACATAGTTGTAAACCTCAAAAGTAATATTTTTCTTAAGTTCAGTCTGTATGAAAAACTTTTTACTGTATTAACTTGCATGATTGTCTAAGATTGTTGTATTATTTTATAACCACAATAATTAATGCTTATTCACATGATCTTTAGTTCAGAAGCTCCAGCAAATTTAGTTGACTACTTTACTATGTATGCAGACTTGTAAAACACATCTTCTGGTAGGATCTAGTAAGACAGTTAGTGTTGATTTAATGCCTGCAGATGTTATTTGTAAGGTGAAATAAAAATAACAAGAATTTTATTTGTGAACATTATAATTTTATTGAATATACTTTTAATTGGAAAAACAGTCTTTTATGTATATACCTAAAATTACTGCTGTAAGTCTCGCATATTTGTATACAAGAATGTTGAGGAGTAACTATTGTGCTTCTACATTTTGTTATCTATACAGATCAATCTGTTTCTATGTGTGATATATTTGTGTTTAAACATTTTCTATAATCTTATATATATATATATATATAAGATTATGGATTATCTCATTGTTGTATGTAAACTTTTCAACAACTTTGTGGTTAATGGTTTGCATGCTTTTAAGAAAATTTGGTAGATATATTATCTTAGGAGCAAATAGGTTCACACCTCAGGAAGAGTTATTATCACAACTTTTCCCTTTGTGAAATCAACTAAGCAACTGTTCACCAGTTTGAATAGTGAATGTCTAAAATTAATAATTCATGCGAACTTGATGTGATATACTTCCTCTTACTTAAACTTAATCTCAGTAGTTTCTCAAGAACATTTAAATGCTGAAATGTAATAGTTTCTGTAATGTCCATTGCCTTGCCATGTAGGATTTGCTGTTATCCATGCATCTGAAGAAATGTTTAAATTGCCATTTAAAAATTTTTTGTACAAGTTTTTAAGCTAGATTTTGGCTGTTGTCATGTCTATTTGTTCATCAGCATATCCCTTTTGTTATATTGGTAAAAACAGTAGTACTTTTATTATAGGATGTTATAATTGAATTACTGGAAAAAGCACAATGGGCACAGAAATTTATCCAGACAAAAGGAAAAGAAGAACTTAAAAAGGTATACTACTGATGATTTTAATAACTAGGTACAAAACTTGTGCTAGAAGTAACTTTAGATGATGTTATAGTGTTTAATAAGGTTGACGAAGGAGCAATGGCTTTTGTATAAAAATAAAGTTGAAAGTATTTGAGCAGTGTACCATACATTTGTAGAAAATTGTTTTGTTAGGTTTTGTACAGTAGTAGTGTAGTAATCTCTAACTGCTGTTTTGGCTAGTATAATCCAGTTTAGGACATAAATAGTTAGTATGTATTCAGATTACACAATTTGTACTAATTTATCTATATATAAGCATGAATGTGCCTCCCTCTCTGTGGGTTTGTTCTTTATGCACGGCCACGTCTTTAAAGCTACAAACTCCAAACTTGGGGTACAATTACAACTGTAACATGGGCTATTTGGTAATTTGTGATCAGGAGGGCTATTATTTACATTTTTTCTCTGTGTGAGAACTTCTTCTAATCATTCTACCCGTGATCAATTATGTGTTAAAATGATTTAAAAACTTTGTGGAGTCTTTATTTATGCTCTTTCCTTTCCTCTTTCTTTTTCTACACATATATGTCTACTCTCTAATTCCCCTTAACTGAAAAAGGCTGATGTTTTCTCTTGAACATGTGCACACATTCCCTCAACTAAATAGGCTTATTTCAACCATGTCTTTTGTTTTACTTGCATGTACTCACAAGAATTAGCTATATGATGACTTCACAAAAATGTTTGGTATTGGCAAATTTTCATTTACATTTTGTTGTAACGAAAAGAGAATAAAAAATTATTCATTAAATTGAATGATAATAAAGTCAGAATACACTGAAAACGACACTTCACCAAGTAGCAGAAATCAGTATACCAAAAGGTAGGGAATTTTGTTTTGGAAACTTAAAATGTCATACAAAGCACATGCAAGAATCAGGAGCAATCTACCTGGTTTTACTTTGTTTAAAATAGCTTTATTAAATTCTTGTTGTTATTTTTTTAAACTTTAATCAAGATATTTAGTTAGGTAAACAATTGATTTAGATTTTTTTGCAAAAAAAAAAATCACTTAATATGGTTGATTTCATCAAAACAGCTCAGGATATTTAAAACCATTTTCATCCCAGCAATGCTTGGGTACTCTGGTTGTTATTTATGTAAAGCTGCTTTTGACAATATTATATATTTTTTCGTCAATTCATAACTATGTTTGTAGGCAACTGGTAATAACTAACCTGTCTAAAATAATTCCATCCATTCCTTCTCAGATGTCAAAATTGAGCTACATTACATTTCATATATCCTAATTTAATTCAAATTGTTCTATAATTATAGACTACATGAGAGTACATAGGTATTTCAACTTTACATCACACAAAACCTTTAAATAAAATACCAAAAATTATATCAAAAGGTTTTATCTTTTAATTTTAAGATATTACAGTTCATGATTGAATAGTTTAAAAATATTAAATTTTTCCAATTATGAAAGTCCTAAAGTCCAATTTTCCAAAACATGTATGTACTTCATTATTCCTTTTGAAAAGGAAATTGTTATGCAGTTAGTTCCCTTACAAATTCAGAGCTTAAAATTTAACAGTTTATAAATGATAAGTTGACTGTTATCATGCACAATAACATCTAAATATCATTGGGCATTTTTATGTTGGTTGAATAGTTTATTCCTAAAAAATTAGGTGAGTTGTTATGGTTTGTGAGATGTTTACATTTTCTGTAATAATATACTCATATTTTTACTGGGAGGAGGAAATCCACCAACTTGAGTTTAAATGGTAGAAGTCTTTATTTGAAGTTATTTGAGTGTCTAACTGATGCAGTTAATAATTAGGCTTAGAGGTTGTGTTAGATCAAGTATCATTTGTATTATTTTATAAGCAATCAGTCAAATATGTTTTTATAAAATATTATATAAATGTTTTCAATGTCATATAAACACTTGTATGATTTATGTTTCTAGCACTTTTATTACGAGTCTTATCAAGACTAGTTCATTTTAAGTTAATACCTGGAATAGGTATGTTAATAAAAACTATTAAGCTGTGTCATATGTATTTGATGTAATTTTCCCCATACTTCTGTGAAAGTTAGGATTAAATTGATAAGGATTAAAAGTTTATGTTTAAAAATTTTTACTAAACACATAAATTGAATTAATTATAATTATTAGTTGTTTTCTGCAAAATATTAAACTTTAATTGAAAATAATAATATTTCTAGTTTCTTCATTTTATGCCTTCAGATAAATGTTTTTCACACTTAAACTAGGGGATCTGTCAGTTGCTTGCTACGAGAAAATCAATACAAGGAATGCTATGTGGTATGTAAAGCTATAATATAGGAGCTGTATTTAATACAAAATTCTGATCCTGTAATGATAAAGGCATTTGTTTCAAATATCTCATTATGTATTGTTCATGCATCATTTAAATTTTGTCAATTCTGATTGATTTGTAGTTTAAACTTCATCATTTGTTCTGTTTGGTAGCTTGGGAAGGAGTTTGTGTCAGAATTTACTGAGCTCATAGATCAGTATGCTGCCCATGTGAAACAACAGGTAGGTTATATGAACATCTTTTTCAATTGATGAAACTTATTAGTACAATTTTAAAGGGTCTGTTAAGATTTACTTTCCTCTTTTTTTTTTTCAAAGTTAATGAGAAGTGTTTCAGTTTAGGACTGTGTTTGTGTGTGCATGCAAGCATATTTCATGAAGAAAATATATGCAAACATCACTTAATTTAATAGATTTGTTTTGGTTAATACTATGACTGAACAGCTAGACAAAACGTTAACTGATAGTGTGTAAACATGATAACAGCTTTAGAGATGGAAATGTTTTAGAGCATATAACAAATAAAGAGGAGGCAAAAAGCTATTAATGTACTATTGATATAAACTCATTTTCATTCCAATTAGGAATTATGGGTTAAATTATTGTCTTGTGATATCATAAAATTTAATATTATTGCTGTATTGTTTAGTAATGAACTATTAGAGATGCCTTCTACTTATTTATATTTTAAACAGTGATACATAGTAAGAAATATGGCAAACAATAAGCAGCAGAGTGTCTGTTGTTCACAATGTCAAACTAAGATTTTCCCTAAATTTATTACTTCATAAGAAAATTTGGTGGTAAGTAGCTTCCTTGATTATGTTTTTGTCATAAAATATTTCTACAGTTTTATTGGTCATGTGTATCTGCTGTGAATGAAACATGTTACATTATAAGCATTATCGTATATATATATATATTTCATAATTTTTACACATACACATTTATCTTGATTCATTTTTGTTTTAAACTAGTAAAGGATAGATCAATTAATGTTATTTAAAAAATTATATTTAAAATGTTAGTTATTAAAAGTAACCTATCGGACATTATACATTTAAATATATTCCCCTCATGCATTTTGTCACCAATTGTTAATGGAAGCAGAAATTAGAACCACCTTGTACTACTCAAGGGAATGAGTTATCACAGAGACTGATACTAGCTATTTTGTCCACAGGCAAATTTTTCTCAGTTACTTTAGAAATTACTCGATAATGTTAGTCACATTGAGAGAAATAATGAAACAAACAATTCACAAGTTATGTGCTCTCAATGGATATAACTAATTAGCTAAGAAAGAGAGAAAAAAAAGTACTTTTACAAGTATAACATCAGCACAAATTACATCGTTTGAACACAATAATTGTTTGCCATTGATGAAAGTGGCAGCTGTTGTTTGTTACCACGAACATTTTATTTTGTGTTACTACATATAATTATATTTCTACACTATTTGTGCTTATATTTATCAAACATCTGAAATCTTTAAAGGTTCACCACTGTTTTGAATAATGGCTGCATAAACTTTGTGAATACACATGTTTAGTGTTACTGACAAAAAAAAAAAAACTTGCAAAGTAGCATAAGAAATTATGATACTTGATAATGTAGTGTAGGTTAGTTGACACAAAAATATTGTAATCAAGGATAATGGTAAAAGCTGCGGTTGAGGCAGAAGGTCAAAGACATTGTTATACATAAAGAATGAATTTTTTTCTGTTAGTCACAAGAAACTTCAAATTAGGAGCTAAGTTTTTCAAAAACATTTGTTGTTGCTTTCGCTAGCTATCAATGACTTACATTAAATATAACTCACCATGCATTTAGAGAACTACCATAAAACTTAGAAGTAACATGCAAATTGCTGAAAAATGTTTCTTAATAATAAAGATAGCTGAAAGTATAGATTTGAGTTGTAGTTTGAAAACTGCTGTTTTATTAATAGTTATGTTAAGTTATTGTAATTTTCTTACAGGTAACTGAAGAGATAGGAAGATGTGGACCTGTTAGTCAAGCATATAATGCTTCCTATGTTGCTGCATGCAACAAAGTCATTCTACCTTTTGTAAGTACCTGTTCAAGGTTTAGATAATTACAAAATTTATAAATATAGTGTTTCTGATTGTAAACAGTAGTAGTATGTCTTGGATATCATTTGGAAGAGTGCAACATATTGCTTGTAACATATTTGAGGAGAAATATATACAGTATTTTATATAACAGTATGTCAGAGTTTTACATGTAAGTGTGTGGGATGATGATTCTTCTACAGTAGGTGACTGCGACTTGTTGGCGATAAATTTGACAATAAACGGACAGCACACACTCCACCTCCACTTGTTTGAACATAATATATTTAAAACAAGTCAAATGTATTTAAAAAACTCTTTTCACTATGGAATATCACAATTGTATTTCAGACTCTAAATAGTTCTCTCTTTCTTGTCAAAAGTCCTCTTAGGCTGATTCAATTACTTTAAAATCCAATTGAAAAGACAAATTATTTTTCTCTAAACAGTTTTGTATACCCAGCACAGTTGCATATAACATTTGCAATTACTTGTGCATATATCATTAGCAGACTTTTGAAGCCAGCTATGTTTAAAAGATGTTTTGATTTATAGCACTGTCATTTTCAAAATTGTTAATCTTGTTAAATATTTGGTTTTAACCATCAAGCAAATGAAAACAGTATTTTAAACAACTTGGTTTTATTTTTTCCCTCTTTGTCTTCCAGAATGGTTTTTGGGCCAGCTTGGGTTGGTGTAGTTTACTGTGTATTCCTTGTATCTTTATTGCTGTAACACTTTCTGTCTTATATAGAAGAATTGATCCATATCCTGGTCCTTTAGTGGATTCGTAAGTACCTTTTATTTTCTACAAATATTATAGCTATAGCTCCTAGGTTTCAAAATTTCTGCCACTCGGAGAGTTAACAACTTTTCAAAGAAATTGACTATTAAAATAAGCAGTAAAAAATATCTTATTCTCTTTAAATTTTCAAAATTAACAGAGTTTATAGAAAAAGTTCTAAAAAATAAACTAGATTAATACTAATACATGATTAATACTAGATACATGTAAGTTGTTAATTGTGGAAGATAATTATTATTATTGGGAGAAGGAAAGTGTTATACTTTTATCATCAAGCTGAAAAGCATGTGTTATTCTGGTTGTATGTTCAGACAACAGTGGTATTAATTATTCTTGTGAATTTTTATGTGAAAGTTCTGAACTCACTATATTATTTTCTTTTAATGTAATGTCCATGTGTTTCTATGTTTGACAGCTGATATCTTGTAGGTACTTTCGGAATGTTCTTATTAAATGGAGCATGTTATGTTAAATCTAACAGGAACACTTGCGTTAAATTTGTAAAATGTATTCATGATTAAATGTAAGTGAATAAAATAGATCTATTCAGTGATCGCAGATACAAAAATTTGAATTGAATGAACCTTAAGAAGAATATTTTCTGGGTTTTGTGGATATCCCAAAAGTTTTAAGGGATATTATTTTATAATCCTTTGTTTGTAATTGGAGCCTACCCTCGTTTCATGAAATTAAAAACAATTTTCACTTATTGTGCATGATTATGTAGAAGTCACTTCTAAGTATGAATGGCCCTTTTCCTTGATGCTCAAAATTTCCAAAATATTTTGCTTTCTTGAATGAAATTGTAGGTGTGGCTTTGCATAGCTTTGGTTTGAAAATTGTTTTACCACACTTAATTTTAAAAGTTTGCCTTAAGGTATGAAATATGCATGTATCTGTGTTGATTGATTATAGCACACTAAAAATTTACAATACAAGTACAACTGAGAAATGAATAAGATGTATAAAAGTCCTCTTGCACATGATTTTTATAAGAAGTGTTTTAATAACTCGTATATTAATTTAGTATCTGGTTCTACTGTATGCTGAGGAGGTTTGATGACATTATAGAATGTATTTATGCTTTTACTCATTATATATTTTGTCAAGTAGGTTTTAGAATGTTAGTATTTGTTTTAGTATGGAAGATACTAATACCGGTATGGATACAGATTGATTATCATTTATGATATAAACTAACTGCATAACATGGTTTTATGATGCAAGTTTGTAGAATGTAGGGTAAATGAGTTATATTAATTACATGATTTGTGTTCTTTTAACAATAACATTCCATTAAAGTTATTCTTTTAAATCTTTTCATATGGTATTTTCTTAAAATTAGTTTATTTTAGGTTTGTAATGTTAGATCCTGAACCTCGGTCCGAGTAGTCCGATAAGTGTTCTTGTGATATAATTGTTAATGAGATCAAATATTTGCTTTCCTTGCCAAAATTCCTATTGCTAATCAACAAGATTTTAATTGTTCCAAGAAACCAAAATGCTGACAAAAATATATATCATGTAGGATAAAGAAAACATTTTATTAAAGTAAGGTTTTATCACCTTTAGGTGAAGATGCTTGTTTAATTTTAAAAGCATGTATGAAATTCCAAGCCTGTTGGGAAAATGTATTTTGTAAATGCTCTAAATTTGTTCACTTGGTTGTAGAATAACTTTTTTTTTACTCTTTTTAAATGAGGTTTATTGTAAAATTCAGTTCTAAATTCAATTTTAATGTTACTTAATTCTTGACATTCTTTAGCTGCTGCCAGAATCCAAATATAGCTGTTCTATCTTCAGTTGTAAACCTACAGATGTAATGGTTGAGCACCTGTTTATTAAATGAACAAATAAATGAAAAATCATGTCAAAGGTTATAAGAGAGATAAACTACATAAAAAAAAAAGTAGACCTAGACACCTATGAATGATGCAAGTTAATAGTTATGTTGAAAAATTTTATTATTTCAAAATGAAACTGCTTGACATCAAAAAAGTTTTTTTTACAGTGACCATTATTTTTTGACACTGACTATGTATAAAGAGAGTACAGATTGCATTGAAATGTTATATTGTTTCTTGGATGAGATTATTACTATGACACATTCAGAATAACTATTAGAGGAAGCCAGACTAATGCAGCAGCTAGTGGCAAGTAGCTTTGTCCACTTAAGTGAAAAACAAAAAGTGACAATATTTATGTGAAATTGTTGGCAAGCAGTCCTTGTGTAAAATTTGCTTAGGCTAAAGGCATTGAAAGATTGGAACTGTATTGACAGTCAACTTGATAAAACTGATTGAGATTTAACAAGAGTAATGAACAGACAATGTGTTTATGTATCAAGTAAGTGGAAGTTGTTTTCAGTTTGTTTAAAATCTGCAGGAACTTCAGTGTATAAGATCTAAAATTAAAGAACAGTGGTGACTAAGGATGACTGTGTCTGCATTAGGTTGACTTACAGTCATTTAAAGATTCTAGTTCATATAGTTGAAAAAAAAAGTTTTTCAAGTAATATCTTGTTTTTTAACATAAAACTGAAGTGTAAGGAAATAAGGAATACATCTCAAATTCCCAAGGTTTTAGGTCATCACTTTAGTTTTGAGATAAGCAAAAACATGGCTGTTGGGTTGGTTTCTTTTCAAGACTAACCTGGTGTTCTTCTCAACTTCTTGCTTTTCAGGGACTTTGCTTCAGATAACTATGCTGATAGGGACAATATTCCTCTAGCCAAGTAAGTGGCAGTTTACTGCATATTTCAAACTTTTCACTCGTGGTTAAAGTCACTTAAATTTTCTCTGTCTTTAGGTGTGATTTTTTTTTTCCTTGCAGAATATTCCATACCAATACCTTTGTTTCATACAAAGAGTATGGATGTACCCTGAAACTTTAATTTCCATTCCAGTTTGGGTATCTTCAAAAGAAAAAATAAGCTTTGGTACAATTCATGAAACATGAAAGGATAGTTCAATTTATCAAAACAGAAAGTTTGAAATGTTATGAAAGACAAAATAAAAATCACTATTTGTGGTGATAACTGCACCTCATCATTCATGCTATATTTAAATTTCAAGTCAGTTATAAGCTACACTTTGTTTAGCCTTTTCATGTGTATGTTTTTGGGTATGTGAGAGGCTACAGTCACCTAGAAATACATGTTGAGTAATGTAATTTAAATGTGCAGAAAAAGATACAAAAACATGCAATTTGAATTTTTATAAAGATAGATTTATTTAGGATTTCAACAATATTTTTGTACATGTTTATTATTGGCAAATGCTGTATATTTTCCACCTAAATAACCTGCTAAAGCTTTTACTAATTTTGTGTTATACACAACTGTACATGCACTCCTCACTGCTCACTGATGTTACAACATGATCTTCTGTACATATTTTTGCATGATTGTTTATGTGTGTGTGTGTGTGTGTGTCAGGATTTAAAGATATGTTCAAACAGTTTGTCTGTGGTTGTTGTTACACAACATGAAATTCTTAACTGTAAGAAAATATTTTGGAAATATTTAACATTCAAAACAGAACAAGAGTTAATGTGAACAGTTTATTTATTGGATGCTACATTGTTTACTCACACTAGATGAGAGAAAATGTTATAAGCAAGTAGCATATAAAGTCAAAGCATGATTCTGCACTTCAGGTACTTAAAACTACTTCATTTGTTAGTAAACAAAAATTGCAGTTTTCTACACATGTGGTAAGTTAGTACTCTGTTTTGGTTCAGATGCTTCAATACAAATTAAACATTCTACACATGTGGTAAGTTAGTACTTTGTTTTGGTTCAGATGCTTCATTACAAATTAAACATTCTACACACATGGTAAGTTAGTACTCTGTTTTGGTTCAGATGCTTCGTTACAAATTAAACATTCTACACACGGGGTAAGTTAGTACTCTTGTTTTGGTTCAGATGCTTCATTACAAATTAAACATTCTACACACGTGGTAAGTTAGTACTCTGTTTTGGTTCAGATGCTTCGTTACAAATTAAACATTCTACACACGGGATAAGTTAGTACTCTGTTTTGGTTCAGATGCTTCAATACAAATTAAACATTCTACACACGTGGTAAG
>NW_013665644.1:1192690-1217987 GCF_000517525.1 Limulus polyphemus | reverse complement strand
CAATACAAATTAAACATTCTACACACGTGGTAAGTTAGTACTCTGTTTTGGTTCAGATGCTTCAATACAAATTAAACATTCTACACACGTGGTAAGTTAGTACTCTGTTTTGGTTCAGATGCTTCAATACAAATTAAACATTCTACACACGTGGTAAGTTAGTACTCTGTTTTAGTTCAGATGCTTCATTACAAATTAAACATTTTACACATGTGGTAAGTTAGTACTCTGTTTTGGTTCAGATGATTTTTTTTTATTGTTTGTTCCTATTCAGTTTCTGCTTTTTCTTTTGTGTTATAATAAATCATCCCACATTTAGCAAGCCACAATATCCAAAAGCAAATTTAAGTTGCTTTCAGAAGGTTTCTACCATCTAACACAGTTTTATTCTGAATTAGGTACTGACCCCAGCCACTAATACAGTATTAAAACAGTTAAGTGATATTTTGTTTATGTTTTTTTGTTTAGTTATTATTATTTTTTAAAACTATGAATTTTGGCAGGCCAGGTAACAAAACTTGTAATGTAATCAGATCAGTTAAGTGATATTTACTTTGGATTTTTACATCAGATTTAATATTTACCTCTACCATAATGTATTGCTTAATATTTTATGTAGAGTGAGTCCTTTTTTTCCATCCAATTTTGTAATGTACAAATCTCATTCAAGCAAGAATATTTACATGATGTATCCCATATTAAACTTATGCCTTCTATTCTTAAAATTTCTAAGCCAGTCACGAAGTCAATGCTAGTTATTTAGTAGTATCTACAATGACTTCCACTTTGTACCTATATAACTTTATATGGTCACATTTTGTTTCAATACTTTGTGGAGGCAACTTATATATGATTTTTGTTTTATTATATTTAGTTTGTGTATTTTTTACTTTTGGCTCCAGTTTGAGTTAATTTTAATAAATTCTGAATTTAATTTTTTGAAAGTATATCCTGTTCCTTCTGCTTCTGAAGCAATGCATCTTTCTGTGTAGACCAGACAGATTTCTGATTAGTCAGGACTTTCTGTTGAAAAGGTTCAACAAATGATTGTGGTTGACTTTCTTGTGCTTGCTTTTTGATAGTTTTTACATGCATTCTTCTGATTCTTTATAGTAGATTATTTTGGATTCTTTAATGGAAAATGGCTTAGTTGAGAGGAATACTTCTGATTTTGAATGTCTTGGCACTCCAATATATTCATCAGGGTATTTTCTTTCTATCATACTTGAATTGATGATTAAATGACTTTATATGCCAGAAATTTGGGCTTCTATCTGTTAGTTCCTCCTGTATGGGTAGGTCAATTTTAATTACTGATACCCTTTTAATTTCCTCATTCTTCTGATATTATACTTCTGGCTTTTATTGTGTTTAGATTAAAGGATACCAAGGGATTTTTCCTTATCATATTGCATGTCCTTTAAAGTTTTGCTTCTTGTTGACTGGCAGATACTTTAGAGTAACATCTTTCTTACCTGCATATGTCTGCTTGGGTTCAGTTTTGGAGGGTCTTCTTCTTTTTTTATTTTTAATGCTGTTTATGTTTCAGAAACTGTTAAGGTTTCTGTTTTCTACCCACTTTTAGCCAAGATTGCCTAGGGAAGATGTATTTTGGCAAGATCCTTTTTGATATGATTATTTTGAACTGTAGCTGTTTCATTCTGGTCATGTTATTTGCACGACTCCTTTTCTTCGTGAGTTATATGCAGGCCCATTTTTTATAGATAATACTCTGAAAATCATGGCTAGTTCCTTATGTCATTATTTTTTTATTTTGCTCTTTTTTTTTCATTACTTGGCACAGCTTGGTTTCACTTAGCTTAAATCTCAATGGAACAAAAATTGGGTCTTGTCTCTGAATGTGGAGTATCTTTTTATAATAATTCCTCACAGACTGTTAAAAGTCGAGTTTCCTCCTAAATATCTGCAGTTTTGTTGCCTTGGATTTTGGCAATAATTTTAGTTCTGTTAGAATGTCATCCTCCTTTTTCAGAGGTCTTTATTTCTTCTTTATGAAAAATTGCTCTATAAGCATATCATTTACTTCAAGAAAATAATTTTCTCTTCCCCAAAAAAGGACCTAAAGATGAACTTTTGGATCTAGATTCAGGGACTGATTGTTGTACATTTCTGAAATCTATTTGTGATTTGCTTCTAATTTTGGATTTTTATCCTCTAAACTATTTCATCTTTTCAAAATGATAGACATTTGATAGGACACCTTTGATATGGAGTTATTAGATATCCAAAATAGATGATGCACAAGCTTATTTTAACATTCTCATTAATTTTGTTATTTATTCTCTTTGCGTATTAACAGGAAAGACATTTTTTGTTTCACGGTTCTTCACTTTGATTTCAATTTGCACTAATTGTAAATACTCTGATCTCTTATCTTCATCAGGTGGGCATAGATTTCTTTCATTATTTGGAGGATTGTCTAGTCTAACTCCTTTCCAAGTTATTGTAGCTCTAAATATGACCCATCACCTCTTTAACCCTTTCACTGCTCTCAGGACTTGTGCCTCAATAAGTTGTATTTCAAAATAGATAGTTAAAAGATAAATGGGACTTGGTTCTGCAGTGTTGGATTTCCAATGGTCTTCTCTTGGATCATGTGAATCTTTTTTTTAAGAATTGAGTTTTTCGGTGGTAGTTGGTCAGGAACAACATGACTGCAGGCATTCATTTCAAAACATTCTCATCAGAGATATTCTGTGCCCACAGATGACTCATGGGGAGAGGTTTAAGCATCATCTGCATCAAGGTATGTAATCTCTAGTGGAATTGGGAACCCATATCAGTGTCCTGAAATATAGGCATTTACTGTGATGAAAAGCAGTGGGTTTTGCCATGTGGGTTACAGTTGCATTCAATTAAGGTATGAGCCTGTGAAGTACTTGAGCATATGGGTCTTCTTACAGCTCGGCCCTTGTGTCTGAACATAGTCATGCCTTCGAAGTACTTGAGCATATGGGTCTTCTTACAGCTCAGCCCTTGTGTCTGAACATAGTCATGCCTTCGAAGTTACCTTGTAATTTTAAGTGCTGTACAAACTATAGGATTTGAAGAGTGTAATGATAGGTACATTTGCTATGTCTTTGAATGTGAGATTGGGAATTTGTTTTACTGTGTTGGCAAATCTCTGGAGCTGGTATTTTGCTCAAGGAATGGTCATGGATGATCTATTATGTTATTTTATAGTTTGGTGAGAACTGTGGGATTGCTGTATAGCTTACGCAAGGTTGTTTAATTATTCCTACAAATATTTTTTATTCTAACATAAAAGTTGGCAATACAGGAATTGTCTGCTCCTTCTTTCACGAGGTGACTTTAGCTTCTAAATTCTTATGATTATGAGCATACATATAGTGATCTATACCAAAGTTTCCATTGCATTAATTATGTCACTTGGCAGTGACTTTGGTAGGGGATCCTTTGAGTAATCGTGTTGAAGTCTACCCATATTGTTATGTCTTACTACCTTCACTGTGTTCAGTTATTCTCAATAGAAGGTTTTCAGTGATTGTTCAGTGCCTTCTTTCTCAGTTCTAGTAAATTATTATTATTATTCTAGTCCTTATTTGGTTTTTACCAGACTAACTCTGATTTGTTGCCTGATGGAGCATAACCTGTCAGGGAAGCCTGCTAACTGGCACATTCCATCACTGTTCCACTTTCCTTGAGATATACATTCATTATATGCTTAACCTCATGGTTAGAACTCGGAGATATAGTATACTTAGGGTTTCTGATTTTCAATTTTAACTGATAAACACTGATATAACAACCCCAGTACAAAAACAAATGATATCAGTGTTTTTCCAATAAACACCAGAAATGGTTATTCAGTTTACTTTACATTAATGTCCCCATTTTCTCAAGTGACTGTGCTCAAGAGATTTAACTCTTTCTATAAGGGCTACATTGCCTTGGAAGGAAAAGGAACATGCTTCATCTGTTAGTGGTAAGTTTGGTTTTATAATTTTGTATGAAGTATAAAGCTTCTTACTTCAGTATCCCATGATGGATACATCAAGGTGCCTCTTGTCATTGGGTGTTTAGACATCTTAGTGTGTTGTTGTGGGCCAGCAGTGGTTGTGCTGGGGCTGTTAGGTCCTCTTAGTTCTTTCATAGGATATAGTAAAAAATATGGACATATAATGTTGGTAAATGACTGAAAGATTCTTACTACAGAAGACATAAGCCACGTGATTACATAACAGAAATTCTTGCCTGAATGATATTTCTACAAAATTACAAAATTGAAACAGAAAGATATAGAAAGAGGAGTAAAAGAGGGTAAATTTCTTGGTTGAAAGACAAGAGTTAACTGTCTGTTATAATTTTGTCTTTAAGTTTATTTAAGTTCTAAAATTTTTATTTTTGTTTTGATCATTTTAGAAAACAAAAAATTTTTAGATTTTAATAAATTAGTCTTCTATAATTGTGTTTAGTTATTTGATTTTGTTTTTTTTACACGTTTTCTACTATAGATGAATACATTATAGAGAATATATCCTGTGACTGGGATTAGGAAAATCATAAAATCTCACTTAAAGATCATTATATGTTTGTGTGAACTACTATTAAAATAGAAAAATATTTCATTGTCAATAAACATTTTTAATGTAAGTTATAGATATATTTTTATTGTTCTTGAATTGTTGTATCCTAAAAGCTGCATCTAAGTATGATTGTTGGGATGGTTAATTAAGATTTAAAAAAAAAATAGTAAAGAAGTTTGAGTTGCATCTTTGTAATAAAAGCTGTTATTATGCTTAAATTTTAAAAAACGTTTTACTTGTTTGATATAATGTTTGACTAGTATTAAGTGTACTCGCGTATTATTAAAAGCAGTAATAATAAGTAGGCAAATAATGGTTTATAAGAGCAATGAAGTGATTTATTTATGGTGGAATATACCACATATTTCCACAGAACATTGGGCTGTCTTATTCAGGTATCACTTCTTTATGTTTATAATTCATTGTTTACCTACTTGTTATATCAACATAATGTGCTTCCTTACTCAAGTATTACTAAAACAGCTTATTGTGTATCAGTTTACTAAACTTAGTTATAATCTAACAGTTGTTAGTTGAAACAATGTAAAATTTTTCAATCAAATCAAACTGAATGTGTCCAAATAAAATGTAGATCAGGTCAACTTGTTTTTTTTCTATGAGAAATTTGTGAAAAAAAAAATTAATCTTGCAGACATTGATTTGCTGCTACATATTTTCATGAATTGATTGATAGCAGTAGTCCTGAAATGAGTTATTAACATAAAGTTAAGTGAAACTTGTGGGGAACAATTTAAAAAAAAACAAGTTGCAAAGTTGATTTGACATCTTATCAATATAAATAAAAGATGGTCTCATTTTTATGTTCCAGTAAGGTGAAACCCGTTGTTTATTTGATCCTCAGGAAGACCTTAACTCTTGAAAGGTCTTTTTCAGTTTAGTGGTGTAATGGTCTCGCTGTACATTTGGTACTAGTAGCATTTTTTAATGCTACATTCTCTGACAGGACATGTCATGGAATGGTAATGTGAGGCTGATCCATTTTGAAGGCTGGGCTCAGCTGGTGTCGTGGACAGTGATGGTATTGGTCTACTGCTATGGGATAAACCTTCAATGACATTTTCTGGATAGGTTGAGGAGTTGCTGTTGGAAGACGTTTAGGACAGAGAGACCTGAGAGCCAATCCATTCACAGGTTTGGTGAGATCAGGAGTGTCTGAGCATCACCTAGTAACTCATTTTCATTAACTGGCTCTGCTGATCTGAGAGTTAAGCTGGTACCTGGTATATTGGGAATGGCTGCAAGATCCAGGTTCTTGTTATCACTGAATTGGATAATTTCAATATATTTGGCTGAAAATATTTTTTCATAAACAAATAAGATACTGGGTACATCCAATTTCTGTTTGATACTATGTCTAAGATACTGTCTGTGAATTTCATTTATTGCTGATAATTTCACCCACTTATGAATATTTCAATTTGATATACTTATTCACCTTGTGCTACTCTTACTTTTTAATACTTTTTTCTCAGACATATGACTTTCTCTGTTACTCTTATCACTTCCATGAAAATTCACTACCTGCTGAATATTTCAATGTCAAAGTTGAAGCATTTTCTCACCAGTCTTAATAAAAATGACAGGTGTACTGTACCTTCAAATAATACCTTTGAGGTCACTAATCTCAGTTAATTTCCTATCATAAAATTCTAACATTCAAGTTAAATCCTTTATCTACATTCACATGTTGCTTAACAGTAATGTTTTTAGTGTAATTCATGGTGCATAACAGTTATAAATGACAGTATGTAATGTTCATATACATTGTCACACACACACTAGTAACTTAAAAAAGACTGTCTTAAGCTTGCACAAAAATTACTTTATTAATTTTCTCAAGTTATGTTATGCAGGCTATACCTTGATGGCTACAGTATAATTCTATGTTTAGGTAACATGAAATACATAAACATTGGTATAACTCAGCTAAACTAAAACTTTTCAGATATAATTCTCACAAGCCAGAATTAATATTCAAGATGTTACTAGTGTAATGAAGAGAATCTAGTGAGGATCATGTGGTATGCCTTGTTGAGCCACTTTGCAACACCAGGTGAGTGGTTCTCTCAAAATGTCATACAACATTTCACCTCTGAAAATCAATCATAAAGCAAACCCTTTCAGTTATTGACAATTCAACCACATGACCAAACTAGCTTATGATAATCAAGCAGCCATGGCCTTTAGATATCTCTTAATGAAATTTTGCTAAATAGCTGAAAAGGCAAGGAGTGCAACAAACTTTCAGCCGAGTTTTTGAACTTCTTGCTACAATCTTCAGAGTGCAAATTGTTTATTTTGTTCATTCCAGCCATTCTAAATTCTAATAATTGACATCTGCTATAACCTGATATGTCTCTTATTGTGAAACTGCTCATTTTGGTCCTGTTAATTTTCACGATCAATAGATCATCCTAACTTATTTTGATAATCAATCCCAGCCATATTGATCAGGAGTCCATCGAGAGTGGTATGCCTGACTGTTGGAAATGCCCCTTGGTCAGGCTTGGATAAAACATTGTTTTCTGACTCATTGTTTCCTCCTTTGATCCTTTGTAAAACCAAAGTACAAGATGTTCATCGGTAGTGTATGGCCACACCTGTAACTTGTACATCAATAGACAGACTCATCAGAGCACAAGATAAGGTCCTGTCCAGCCAGATCCCAGCTGCTTCCATGCCGCTGGCACGTACCAAAGCCACACCCAGTCTCTAATCTGGTACATCCTTCCTTTTACTGTTTTATCATAGTACCTCTTCTAGCATTCATGTCTAGTTTATCGTAATTCACCAGAATGAAGTTGGGATCCACTAGCCAAAGTGGTAGCTTTACAGGAACATACCAAGCTTCACTCAGGCCTGAGAGAGCTGGACTGACTACAGAACCTTGTTTTATGGCAGGGTATGTCCAGTTCACTTTATATTAACCCAACGTTTCAAAGGCAAAGTAGGTGCTTTTTCTTCTTTTTTCCATAACTTTATCTGAACAAAAACAACATCAGAATAGGCTGTGGCATAAACACTGTGAAAGAACTGGGATAGTCCTGCCCATTCACTGGATACCATTGTGGTTGTACTGCAGTACTGGATGTATGGATGACTGTTTAACCCCAGCATGACGGAGGTAGCTGGATAAGAAAATTTGTTTGGGGTATAACCACTGGATTTGCCACTTTTTCCTCTCCTGCAATGGTTCAGAGTTACCATTTTGTATCTTGTCATGACAGAATATGCTTCTGTAACGGTGAGAATCTCTCTTACACCTAGGTCATGTCTCATTGTCTCATGAATTAGGCATCAAGAATTCTTTGCAGTCTGAAGAGGGCATTGCAGGGTAGGGCTTACCATGCAACTGGTACATATTGTTCATGTAAATTGCCAAGCTTTCAATGGCATCCCATCCTTCAGTCCTCGGAGTCCAAAACTTGGGCCAGTGGGTGGCTCAATTTTTCACTGAGTCAAACCATCAACATGACTCAGCAGCAACTGTTTCACAGTCTCATAGTTGTGCATTTCTCAAGTGCTTGACAGAGTCTAGGGCTGGAATGTCTAGACTCAAGATCAAGCATTGGGTTATCTGTTCTAGACGCCAACCATTCCAGGCAATTACTTGCCTGAATTGCTTCAGGAAACAGTTCAAGTCTTCTTTTTCTGAACTCTTGAATATCAGTGCCATAATTTGCTTTACATCACTCATTATGGCTTGGTGGCCACAGCATCTTCCCCATAAACTGTCAACCAAAACCTGGCTGAGATGACATGAATATAGGGTGGTAGGCATACTTTTGCTCCCTGACCTTTCTAAACCTAATACACAAGAGTTGGAGCACTGGATATACACATCAGCAGAAAACTCCACAATAATCCATGATTGAATCCTGGTCATGATACCAAATGTTTCACCTTTCTATCTAGTCTGTGGTATTATCAGGTAACACTGATTTCCCTCTAGAGTGACAAGATAGTGTGTGCAAATAGCAGGAGATTAGTCAATATATTTATCATAAAATATCACTAACTGAGTTCATAATAAGCAAAGAGAGGTTGGGCACAAGTGTAGAAACACAGTGTTTGTGCACTTACTTGTGACAAGAGACTGTCACTTTTACTGAAGGGCTAGATCCCAAGCTATTTTCCTCTCCAGAGTTATTCTATATACCTACTCAGTTGAAATCTTGTACCAGACTGAATAAGCATCATGCAAGTTAATTAAGACTGTCATCACACTCACACTGAGCAACTTACACTACTCACATGAGTGGCTGTTTCCATTGAAACATAAGGGAGGTCATAACCTTCAGGATATCACATGACTACCAATGGAAAGCGTTATGTACAACCTTACAGCTTTCTTTTCCATGAGGAAGCCAGTGGCACAGTGGTATGTCTGTGGACTTACAACGCTAGAAACCAAGTCTTGATACCTGTGGTGGGCAGAGCACAGATAGCCCTTGTGTAGCTTTGTGCATAATAAAAAACAAACAAACAAACGATCCACGAGGAGACGAGGTGTTGCCTTACGTGAATGATGGAAAACAACTGGCAGCTGGAGTGACACCAACTTCATGACTTTCTTGACCATGTTATTTGAAAAATTCACATATACCTACATAAATGAATAATTTTGAAAAGTTACTATATTAAACTAAGAAGGTAGAAAATGCATGGTATGTCTAAATGCCACAAATGTAATGAATTTTATGAAGCTATTTTTTTTTCATTCTTTAATATGTGCAAGTTTTACTTGCCATCAGGTACTTAATAGTATGGAATAATTTTATTTGTATAAATCCTAGCAAAAATGCTTTTTGTATACCCAACTATCTTCTGGTTTTGAGACAAGGTCATTATGAAAGTTTCCATACCTAAAGTATAACAGGATCACAGGATTTTTGCACTGTAACTGCGTCTTCTGTTCTTGAAGGTCTAACTAAAGCAGATTTGACAAACAAAAGATATCTGAACTTAAAATTGCTAATCTTAATGAACTGTCCCAGTTTCATGCTAACCCTATGTGGGGGTCAAAGTGTGTATGCTAAGACATTTAACATGGTATTATGTATTTGATGTTAGAGTTATCAACCATTCATTTTACCCTACATTACTAATTTAGCAATAGATCATGGTGGAGGAGAGTAAGCACTAGATACAGTATACAGGGATACTGAAAAAAAAACTATAGAGGGAATGTCAGGGGTTCTAGAGGTTTTTGAATTGCAATATGAAAACTGTATGATGGATAAAAATATTTTTATTCTTTACATGGGCATCATCTTGACTGTAACTTGTCAAAGTCTAGGTCAGACTGACGTGATCAATTCATAGACGTATTCTGAAAACATGTACTTTTGTAATGCATCTGATTTTTTGTGTACAACAGACTTGTACATTTTACTAAAAGCTCACCACATTTCATGTAGATACGTTTAGTATATTCAGAACTGTAGTCAGTATTCCTTCTCCATTATGGGGTTGACCCAATGGACTACCCCCCCCCCCCCTGCACATTCTGTTAATGATTTTAACTCAGCTAAGATGTGAAGTTATTAATTCAAAGTATTTTCTTGTTTAAGCCTGATTTCATACATTTGTAAGTGAATGACATGAATGATTTAATAATTTGGATTATAAATCACAATCACTGGATGAAAAAAATATTTACAGCTCACGGAATCACTGGTTTATAAAAACCAATTGAGGTTAAATATCAATGTCAAGATGGAAAAACATTTCAAATGTGGTATTTGAGAGAAAATGTTAATATTTTAATTATTATATTACAGTCCCATCAACCAGAATCTGGTAACCAATTTACTCTCAATGACTTGAAGTTATCATTGATAAGCATATTCGTCAAAGTTGTTCTACATGGAAAATGCAGCTAACAGTGATTATGTTAATATTGGTGTTAACCATGAATATATATACATACTCAATTTTCTCTTTTTTTTCATTCAAGTCTGTTAATAAATTTGTATGCTTAAAATTATTGTAAATGCTGAAAAGTTTGAAATGGGTAAAATTTTAATATAATTTTTTTTTTTAGCGTGAGCCAAAAACGTACTTGGAAAGATCGGCAGACTTATGACAATCGCAATGGTTATGTTTATGATTACAGTCCAGGATTTAGAGATCGAGTTTCTCCTCCACGATCAGGTTATATGCCAGCACCCCAAGTGGACAATGTCCAGCCCCCAACATCAGCAGGACCTCCTCCTTATGCAGCCCCACAAGATGTTCCTCCAAGCATGGGATCACAACCCCTTCCAAATGGCCCATCAGAATACACACGGCCACCACCCTACTTCTTTCCAGGACCATGAATGTGTATGATATCCATGATCAGTGTTTTGTAACTAAAATTGAAAACTGTTTAATATTGGTGCCTAAATATAGCATTAGCTCAGTAGGTCTCGTAATCCAACTGAAAGATTTAGCCCTTTTACCTATCCATTTCTCAAGGTGGTTTAGAGATATAAGGTTTTATTATTAATATTTTTTTCAAAAAATATCAACTTATGTTTTCAGCATTTCATCTCTCCACATTTTTCTTGTAAATCATGGGAACATTTTTATAAAAGTGGTGATTTCACCGGTGGAAGGTCATGTGTGTAAAGTGTAGTTTTATTGGATATGAAAGTGTAAGGTTGTTATATTCACAATTACAAGAAATAAGTTACATATAAGCAGATGGATCACATTGAATTATGATGTATATAACTTTTTTTTTTGATTCAGAAGAAAGATATTTGAACTTATCATCATTTTTTTTTTTAAATTGAGTAAAATTTACAGTTAGCAATAAGGGCTTTGTAAAACAACTGTACTAAGAGTAATTGCTCAAGGTTATGGAACATATCAGTGTATTGAAAAGACTGGGAAGCTGTGAGTAGAATTATTTACTCTACTACCGACAACCAAAACAACGTGAATGTGATTAGACCCGAGAACTTATGATTTTATTGTGTGAGTTATTATGTTATTCTTGTAATTTCAGAAACTATTAGTAAATCATGTTTTGATTACAGTTTTACATTTGAAAGCTTTTCTCTGTAATGTATTAGGCAAAATACTTTTTATAAGTAAACTTCTGTCAATTTTTATTCTAAATTGTATATGTATATTATGTTTTATGATGTTTGTGGTGTAATTACAGTATGAAAAGTGATTATGGTTTTGATTTTTTGGTAAAATATATATACTTCATTTTAAATCGATATTAGAGAAGATGCAAACATCTTCAGTTTTTTTTTAATGTTTTATTTTATGCCAATAATGCCATATTAATTATGTTTTTTAACAGTTGACTAATCATTCTGTAACAGAAGCTTGCATTTGTCATTGTAATTTATTTCAGTAACAAACAAAACTTTATTTTAGTAAGATCGTTATTGATAGCTCAAAAGAAAAAAAAGGATAAACCAAAGAAAGACTGGTAAATTGACTTTCTTGTCACTAATACAAGAAAATCTTATTTTGACAAAGTACTGGTATGTTTATGATTATTATCATCATCTCATCCTCACTGTTAAAAGAAAATTGATTTAAAGCAAAAGAATGCAATGAAAGGTAAAGAATCTACAAGTTTTTTGCAAATAGTGATGGATCAAGTCATAAAATTAATTTTTCTATTTTTCTCTGATAAAACGCACACATTACTGCTTGTCCTTCTCTCAGAGTTTTATAGTCAGATATTGTATTTTTGTACTGTAATGAAAAAAAAAAAATGGAAAGTTTTGATGGCTAAACTGAAATGAGTAAATATTAAGACACAGAAGTAACATCCATATGCATATATTCAAATATATAACTTTATTGAAGTCAAACATTTTTCTGGTTAATTTATTTGCTGCATTAACCTTTTGTTTTGTGTCCTTTTTTCCCCTGTGAATCATATTTCTCTCTGGATTGAGAAATAATGAAATTATATTTATATAGTAACCATCAAAATTCACTTGTTTATTCATCTCAGTGTAAATAAGAAAATCAGAGTGAATGTTTACACTCCAAACCTTTTTTTTTTCAAATCTACAAGGATCACTGTAGAGGACATTTCTTTGCTCCCTTTCATCTGTACTTTGCTGTTTTCTGTTGTGTGTCAAATTCTTCTTTGTAATGTTTTATTTCTAGCCAAGTTTAGTTTCTTAGAAAATTAAATGTGTTTACAGAAAATGATGTATTAGTTAGAACAGTTTCATTAGTGTACTGAAAGAGTTTAGTTAAACCAATTTTCCAACAATGGAATTGTTATGTTCAGGTATCAATGTTTTTGTCCACTTGACAAAAGTGAATGGGAAGCCTATGGCAACAACAGTCAGGTTCAAATTGGTTCCTGGTTTAATTTCATACTTCTTAAAATATTGGAGCAATTTGGAGTCATCCTTCAAACATGAACACACGGGGAAATTGCTATACCAATAGTGTTTTCAGCAACACACTTGTACTTGGCATTATTCTTCTATTCAGTGTATCAGTTTTAATTGTGGGTCATCAGCTACACAGTTCTGAGTGGCATTATCGAGATCTTCCTGGACAAGTTGCACATGAAACACCAAATTGTTTGACATTTCTTGGAGTGTGTTGCACTGGGTCACTATTTTCTTTCTATTCTTTCTCCACTTAATTACAGGTTTAGAGTTATCCAAGATGGTGCCTGTGAAGGTAGCCATGATTCTGCTGGCTACAATTTGATCATTAGTGCTTGTTTAATTTTAGGGGAATCATAGTGATCTGGTTTAATACTAATGGAATTCATCTTTTCTTTTTGACTTAGCTGCAACCCAAACATAGTAAAACATTATCTGGATATAGATCAGTTAGTGTGTACTATATTATGGTAGGGATTGTATGATGATACTGCTGTTGATTGAAGGTATCATTCCAGCAAAGTTCAAAGCATTTTATATTTTATTCTGAATGGTTTGGTCAATTCGTGACAACTCCACTGTTGTTAATGATGTTGGGAAAAGTCAACTGGCTGACTAGGCACTCTCTGTTGCATTTTCATTTGAACAAGGGCAGAAAATTAACTTGTACTGGTTAGCCTGAACCTTGATGGTATACAGTATCATATCACTGAATATTGGTTTAAAATAAAAAGTTGAGTAACATCTTTTCTTATAAGATGTTAAACTTTATTCAAAGCCCCTCATCAACTAGCATTAATATCACATTGTTTAATTATCCTCAATAACACAATTTGTTTGTATTGGACTCAGATTAAGGTATGTCTCCCCCCCCCCCCCCCCCCAATAATTAAAGAAGTTACTGAAAGCTTTCATATAGTGAGTGAAATCTCATAAGTCTAATGTTATATTTACACAAGTTCATTTAGGTATCTTTCATTGTTTCTACAATGGTTGCACTACACAAGTTCATTTAGGTATCTTTCATTGTTTCTACAATGGTTGCACTACACAAGTTCATTTAGGTATATTTCATTGTTTCTACAATGGTTGCACTACACAAGTTCATTTAGGTATCTTTCATTGTTTCTACAATGGTTGCACTACACAAGTTCATTTAGATATCTTTCATTGTTTCTACAATGGTTGCACTACACAAGTTCATTTAGGTATCTTTCATTGTTTCTACAATGGTTGCACTACACAAGTTCATTTAGGTATCATTCATTGTTTCTACAATAGTTGCACTACACAAGTTCATTTAGGTATCTTTCATTGTTTCTACAATGGTTGCATTACAATTGTTCCATACAATTCACCAAAATGTTGTAATAGGAGTTTCTTTTTCTGTAACATTTTAATGTTATATTGTAAACTTACGCAAGACCAGCAATACAGGTTTTGTTGAGACAAATATGCTATCTGTTACTAAGAATATTGTAGGATTATCTAAGGGGGTACTGGAAAAATCAATTGATCTAATGGTATCTACATACTGAATGAGTTTACTATTGAGGTGGTGATATTTCCATGATATTAAAATCATGTAGTTAATAAGTCTATGTTTCAAGAGTGAGTAATTGGTGTCATCATGTTATGGTTGATTATGAAGTTATATATAGCCTTCAGTGTCAAAATGATTAGCATCAGAAATGAACAAGCTGTTGTAATATGTATATCATTTAGAATTTTTCATGGATTTTCTGAAAGTAGTGTTTTAGTCTGTCTTGTCGTAATAGTTTCCTAAAATCCACCCTTTAGTTAACCTCTATTTTCCAGCTTTATAGTCTTAATCTAAGACACCGAGGAAGAGTTATTTGCTTAGAGCTCACCAGTATCACTCTCTGGATATATTGGTTTAAAATAATAAAATTAGTAACATATTTCCTTATTTCATGTGAATCCATCCTTCATCAACTAGTTTTAATCTCGATTTGTTTAATTATCCTCGTGACTGGTGTAAACAACCGGTTATCTATTCAGGACCTTGAATAAGATATATCTTTCTCCATAATTAAAGAAGTTGCTGAAAGCTTTCATATAATGATTGAAATCTCACAAGTCTAATCAAACATTTACACATATTTATATAGGTATCCATCATTGTTTGTACAATGTATTTATTATATTTTTTGGCAAATAATTTTAGCTCATGGAACAAGCACCCCTTCATTTAGGGACATCTATGATTATCTTTTCTTCTTTTCAAAATGATATACTGTATATACTTATTTACGTTTATTAGTTTAAATTTCCATGTTAATTTTTATACATGTTACATTTAATTTTCTTTTTTTTTATATTTTTTATGTAGTTTTCGAGTCTGTAAACATTATTTTATTTATATTGGAATATTTTATATGCAATGAGCATGACACAGTGGTTAGTGTACTGGATTTTTGAATCTGAGGGTCCATGATTTGATGTCACAAAGTTGTGCTTTGCACTTTGGGTGCATTATAAGAGCGACGGTCAAATCCCACTGTTCGATTGGAATATTCCAAGATTTGACGTGGGTGCTGTTGACTAGCTGCCTTCCCTCTAGTCTGTCAGTTCAAAATTAGGGATGGCTATGGCAGGTAGGCCTTGTGTAGGTTTGCGCAAATACTTAGAAGTAAACAAATATATCAATATAATAAAATAGCATTAAGATTTCTAAGTTTATGATAAGTTATAAAAACTAAGTTTTTATGTCTTAATTATTCCTTCGCAATTCTGTTATGATAACCTCATCGTTTACATCAGTATTTGAATTGTCAATTTTAATGGTTGCACTAGAATCGTTCCACATTAGTTACCAAGTGTGCGGAGTTTCTTTTTTTCTGGGACATGGTAATATTTTATTGTAACTTTGCAGTACAGGTTTTATTTGAGACAAGTATACTGTCTGTCGCTAAGGGTATAGTAGATGAAATGTAGAGGAACAAAGATGGTTGAAAGTGCTGTATTTCATTTAGAATATTTCGTTTTTGCTGTTGCTTTCAATATAAATATGTGTGTGTGTATATATATATATATGATCTTGTATTTTTATTTTGTCACACTTTTCTTTACGTTAATGCTGTAATATTCATAAATCGTGCATTAGGATCACAGTATGCTCGGAACACAAAAATAGTGCTGATTTAGCAGCTAGAAATGTGCCAAGTGAACTCGGATATAGATTAAAGTTGAAAGTTGTTAGGCCTTTTTTTTTGTAACACCTCTCTCTACTTTTAGTGTTTTTATGCTCTTATAAAACAAAGGAGTTTTAAAAATCTTTCTTAGTTTGTATATTATATAGGTATGTTAATTTATTCTACAAGATTATCTTCATGATTATTTTGAAACTGGTTCCTGTAAGTATTATGGCTGCAGTCAGTTTAAGCCACTAACCACTAGATGGAGTTTGAGGTAGAAATATGGAATTTGCTTAGGTTGCCATGTAAAAAAAAGTTTCGATCCGTAAATGATTGGTGATTTTTTAGTAACGAATAATTCTTGAATAATTTCACTAACTGTTTGTGTGTGTGTGCATGTGTTTTCAGTCTACAAACTTTGTGCGTTCAGAATGTGTTTTTTTTGTAACATTCTAGCACCTATTAAGCTGTTTCTCTCTGATCTTTCTTCAATTAGGCCATACAGTATGTATGTAGATTTTACTGGTTGTATTACTGAAACATTTATAGATGTTCACTCGCTATAGGTAGTAGCTATGGCAACATAATGCTATCTGTTATCCCTCGAGGAAGCATTTCTGATCTTTTAATTCCTAATGTTATCTTACAATGATTTGATTTGATTTTTTGTAGTTTTAAATCTGTCAAAAAAACAACAACAAAAACGGCTGTATCAAAATTATATAATAGAAACCCCTTTTATTCATAAATAGAATGGTGCAAAAATTCATTACAATAATTGTGTAGGCCACATTTTTGCTGTATTGCAATGAACTATCAGCAAGTAATTGGTGATTTACATGTATTGTTGTAAATGCAAATGTGTTATAGTAAGTTCTTTACTTTGTAATTAACAATTGTATTTATATCTTTTCATTATTGGTTACACTTGTGTAAAGACGAGTTTATGTACGTTACGCCTAAATCATCGTCATTCGTATGTCCAGTTTGAAAAATGCATACTAATAATATATTAACATAATCAAAGAATGCTTACGTCGCGTTAACCGTAATTGAAGGTGAATCATCGATATCCTGAACAGAAGTCGAACCAAGAATCGTGTGAAGTTAGTGTCATAAACGTCCACATATTTAACACGGAGGTATCTTTAGGCTGTTGTTTAAGAAAACTGGGTTCACTTCATTACGATATTTTTTAAATATTGTGTAGTTTATTCAACAGATACTTTAGATCTTTGTTAATCCTGAAATTGATGGTAACGTTGGTACTTTGAAGAAGATTGTTAGTAAGTACAATTTGAAAGAAAGTCATTTTTGAAATTGCACATGATTTTCACAAGCTAGATTTTTTTATCCAAACTGGACTGTATAGAAAACTTGATGTGTTAATCATACTAATGACTTGATAAACTATAATTGGGATATGGCTGAAGTCTTCCATCCTTAATAAACAATTTTCAACCGGCCTCTTACAGTGACGTTACTGGTGCTTTTATAATAGTGATTTTCTTAGGTCATTTTTCAACTATCAATTATGTTACAGTAATTACGGTAGTTTGTTTTTGAAGAGTTAAACACGTGGTTAACAAGTGTGGTCATCGTGTGCTTTAACAGAAAATACATGGAAAAATGGAAAAAGAAATTTTGCACCAGAGAATGTTTGATAAGTAAAATGGAAGATATGCTAGGCCTGGTGCTGATATGTACAGCGGAAACTATTTTTATATTCTTAAACACTAAATCCAAACGTATCTATTATTATACAATGAAATAAAAAGTTAAGACTAATAGTTTACTAGTAACAAATGTATATAGCTCTAAGCCTGAATAAACTCCATCCATTATAAGTTTGGATAATGCTAATCCAGATTTAGGAATTTGGGCTTTTGATTTCTTTGAATATGGATTTTTGACCTAATTGCCGAAAATTTAAGATAGGCGATTAAAATAATTTCGAATTACAGTACGTATATAATATATTTCAAAGTTGTTCTTTTTAATAAAAAAAAGTTGCTTACACGATATTTCGATAATAGATAGCTAAAAATGGTATAATCTTTGTTTTCGTCAATTTTGTATTCAATCTTTGTTAAATAGTATGATACGCTATGTAGTTATTTGTGATTATGCTCGAGATATTGAAGAAAATAATTACTTCTTTTGGTGTTGTTTATTGTTCCATCGTTATGGAGTATATATAGTTTGATAAAATAATATTAATTCTACAGTTTAGACAATGCAGGTGCTTTGAACCTTATAGCAGTGTTTTTGGACGACGTACGTTACTAAACATTAGGACTCTGTGATAAAGTGTTACCCAAAACCAAAGTTAGACGACTTTTTTTTTCTTCTTAATTAGACTTTTGTCTTTCCTGTGCTACTGAACTGGGTAAATACACTTTTAAATTTGTAATAATCTCGCGTAACGTAGTATGCATTCATTGTTATAGTTTTTGATCACATCTTTTGTATTGTTGGACCATGATATATCTGGTTAGTAATGATTTTGTTTGTGTATTATACGTTTTTCAGTGTGGTCAACTCGGTTTATGTATCTCATCTATGTTGTATGTGTAAGTATTTGGGGATAAGCTGTTGAGTATCCACTATTTTGGATTGTTTGCTGTTCTGTGTTAGAAAGTTCATGTTTGGGAATTGTTGGCTTTTGGAAAGTGGATTATGGATATATTTCAAAGAACTGTGAATAAAAGCATGAAAAAAAAAAGTCGAAAGCTTTGTGTACGATTCTTTTTATATTTTTAATCATTTTAGCCGTTGTATAGCGGCTCATAGAATGGTTTCGAGTTTTTTTTTGTATTTTTAAGTACAAACTTTTATCTCATAATTCCATCTCATGACCGATTTGAGATCTAATTACAGCCACAACTATTGAGGATTCCCTCTTGTTTTTTTTTGTTTTTACTAAATTGCATCAATAGCTTCTTTAGTTTTAGAACACCTTTTCGGTGTTTTTAAAAATGTAATAGTATCCTTTTAAGAAATACTGCGTCAAAACAAGAGTTCAGTTATATCCGTCGTGACGGTCTGTTTTTTTTTTACCAGACATTTGATCGTAGTTTCATGGTAACATATAGTTTTTGAGTCCAGAACCACATATGAATTTATTCAGGTAAATATTTTCCAAAGTTACGCTGTTTTATCGAAACAAGGTATCCCTTTGAACACTAATTTGAAACTATTCAATTAAAATGAATTGGAAAAAAATGTAGATTAACTGTGGAATGTTACAAACCTCCAACGACATTAGGCCCACGTCGTTTTTCTGGGCATCGGTTTTCTGGCTTATTCATGAAACTCGCTTATAAATTTACAATTCAAAACTATAATTTTTCTGTAAAAATGTCTTTGCTAAGCTGTGGTTAGAGAAATATAATTGAAGTATAATCAACGTAACTTAGTGTAACTGGAGAGGAAGAGTGTTCCTCTAACTGATCAATCTCAAAAGTAGTACACAGTGAAATAGAGCATGCTTTTTGATGTATTTTCACACATACAAAAAAAAAAAAGAAGATATATATCGCTGTTTATTAACGATTCAAAGGGTTTGGTATTTTATTTTAAAATAATTTTGTAGGTAGTGTGATGCAATAGAAAATTGACCGCTTTTGGGAAGGGTATGCAACAGCTTTTTTCCGACGTAAAATATTCATACATTCGGTTTATAAAAATATCCTGATTGGAATGTAGAATTTTCAAGACGGGGATATTTTCTGCACATAGTGGAATGGGAATACAAAGACATTTGGGGCACCAAGACCATCCAAAAAGAAACCTGCAGCAAGTAACTAAGCGGTGATAAGCAAAGAGTGACGTCTTGTCCCAGATGTGAATCCACGAACACAAAGGTCAGTTGCAAAAGCCGTCCACGCACCCCAGGCAAGAGTAAGTGCAGAATAATGTATGATCTCTTTCTGGAAAAGTGACCAAGTCATGTGTACTTATTTAAGTTGCTTTCAAGACATATCCTGTCAGGTGTTGCATACCTCGAACAGCTGGAGAATGAAATTGGTATTTATGCTATCCCATACGAAGACATACTGGTCAAATTGCTGGACACAGCGCCTATGTATGTATATGTGATCGGACTGTTGAAACGGGTGCTGGGATAGCATTGCCATTGTAGGTTAGATGGTTTATTAAAAGGCTGCAGGGAGAAGCGATGTGTTTTGGACACGACAACCTTACGACGGAAACTTTTCTAATGGAAACTACATGGCGGGGTCGTTGTCAAGATGCACGGTAGTCAGATATGGCATGAGTGGACTTGGTGATTTGGACTATAACGATGTAGTTAAGGCTCCAAAATCGTTTTAATATAACGTACTGAACATTTCGCTGTATATGCACAAGAAAAATATTTACAATTTATATTGTTGAAAGCTGCTTTTCTTTTTTGCAATTATCTGTTCCATACAACATCATACCACTATTACCGTACTATATAAAATAGTACATAAATCTTTCTGTTGAATCTATAATTGGCGGGAAAATCTTTGTATATTATGCCGTTAGAAACTTGATTATTTTAATTGTATTATACGAATGATCGACCATGCTCACAAGCTAATTATTTTGCTTTCAAAACTTCGATCAGTTTTATAAGAATCTAATTTATAAACAACCAAGTTTACAACAGACTCAGACCCGTGAGATCTCAGTCTGTCTTGTTTTTTTTATGGATTACCGAAGGTTGACAAAATTAAAATTCCAATCAGACTATAGTCTCTAATATTGTTCTATTTAATCATGAAGTAAAAGGGTTTTAGTTGCATTTCTCAATGAGTGTGTCAAAAACGATCATACAGTTAAAGACAATTTCGAATTTGCTTCCTTTATTAAAGACTTAAAACTTAATAACCGTTTTTGTGCTAGCTTTGATTTAACATCTTTATATGAAAACGTCCCACTTAATGACTAATAAAACTGTCATCTTGTTTATAAAAATAAATATTAATGGCTTCACTATTTAGTCTACAAACACGTTTCACTTGCTACTTAAGTTTACTACTAAACAGTCACATTTCGAGCTTAGTGATGGATTTTTATTATCGGATTGATGCAATTTCCATGGGGTCAATATCAGCTCCCAATTTGGCTGACTTGCTGCTACGTAAAAAATATTTGGTTAAAGAATTTTTCGGACAAATACAAACCTTTGATTTACAAAGTATATGTTAATTACTTCCTAGAATTTTAAGAGCAGTTCCGTGTTAAGTTAGTTATCGATTATCTCAACCGACAATCTGCATATATTAAATTCACAGTGGAAGAGCAAGTGAATTCAGTCCTCTCCATTTTAAACACTAAAATTAGAAACAAAGGCGAATGGTTTGAAGTCGACAAAAGTACTTTTTTTCCAGTTTATATTTTAATTTCACAAGCTTTACTCCGTCCTTCAGTGGCATAGCGGTATGTCTGCGGACTTACAACTCTATAAACCGGGTTTCGATACCCGTGATGGGCAGAGCACAGATAACCCATTGTGTAGCTTTGTGCTTAACTTCAAACAAACAAAAGTTTTACTCCAAATAGCTTTATAACAAGAACATAGATTTTATTCTAATGCACAGTGTTTACAGTTATGCAGTAGTATTATGTACTATTATGTATTATCAAAATAAATTAATAAAACTCAAAACTGTGTTACCGAAAAATCTGCTTTCCGTTGAAAAATGTAAACAGGATAATAAGGAAAAATGACACTGTCATTTATAACGCACTACGTCTTCTAGCCAGACACACTAGTAGCCTAAACAATAGAGTAAGAAAATATACACTAATTGATGTAAGTATTATTTCCTGATCATAACTAAGAATTCAAAGTTTTTTTTTTTCTTAATTAAGGACAGAATGACTGCTTTAAAACGATGTGAACAAGATTATATAGGTTCAACAGTTGGGGCGTTTGAAACTCGGAAACTACAGAATGGTCGAGACAACAACAATACGTGGCAGGAATTTCGGTGTGAGATCCTCCGAAGTGAAACCTCGGAGGCTTACCGTGGGTGCTCAGAAGCTTTAGCTTCTCTTCACCCTTCTCTTGATGGTGATGTGGGCTGTACTTGAAGTTTTGTGATTTTAGCTTACTTAAACAAGATTGTGTTGAAATGGCAGATTTCAAGATGCCTTAGGAGGGGTCCAGAGAGATATGAATAGGAATCGAGATGATCCAAATATAGTATATAGGTACTAAGCAGGATGATGCCCGTGGCGCCACACTTATGTCTATGGCCACACGCCACGACTCATCTATGTGGTAGAACTCGAGTCTTTTAATACACGAAAAGCAGAGCATGCCCACAATTTTCTAATATGACTTTCATTTTAACATATTTATGAACAAAAGTAATTTTTTGTTTTGCTTCCATATGTTATTCATGCTAATGTGAAACATTTCAGGAACGATATTGTTTTTTAAGGCTAGTGGTAGTGAAACGCGAAAAACCACAATATCGAATTATAATTATATTATTTAAGCACTGGCCGCGACCTGCAAGACAATTGTGGTAATTTTCATTCCATTTGCGTGAATCTTCCTTATTCTATCATTTTAATACATGCCATTTAGGTTATGTTTTCTTGCAGGCAATATGTGCTAGATCAATAAATCCCAGTCTATTTGAAAAAAATATTACGCTGTAAGACAAACGTAGACGTAAGTTTATTTAATAAAACTATACGTACGTAACTTTATATGTTAAAACTACACTTAAAGTAAAGTGGTGGTATTTATGATAGTGTACAGAATATGTAACAGTTATGGGCGTTCGGTATATGACACGATTTTAGAAGTTGAAACACAGAACTAACACAAAACGAAGAATAAAACCCGTAGTAAAGAAAAAAAGTAGCTATAAGGTGTTTATAGCAATCAGTGAAACAACCGAAACTAAACTATTGTAATGTAAAGTTGTAATGAAGGCAAATTTAGCTGAATATGCAGAAACGTCCGAATGGTGTTCACAAAGTGATAAATATATGGTTTTGAAAACTGCGCATACGTATTTTAGATATAAATAAGTCGAGAAAGCCCATAGAAATTGTATTTAGTGTAATGTTCAAATTACATGCAGGTTAAGTATTGTTTGTGTGAAATACTTGCAAATAAAAAACTAAAGTTGAAATCGAAGCCAGTCGTCACATGATGACAACGACATTGTGCCATCGGGTACCATACTCGTTGCATTAAAAAGTTTAACTAAAAAATATTGGTAAGATGTTTCTGAATGGAAAAGCCAATATACAATCCTGACTTTTCAGACAAAGGTCTTTCTAATGACATTAGCAATATGTTTTTCATTATAATTTGTTAGAATTATACTAAAATGAAAATTATATTGGTATCAAGTTTTGTTTTTGAGCTTTTATAGGTATAAAATTTTCTTACAGTTTAAAGCACTTATATAATACAAGTGCTGCAAATTTTTTATTATTTTTTTAAATAGCTATCCTCAACAAATAAAATTTATATTGAAAGAAAATTGCCTTAGTGGCTAAGGCCTAAAAACCGGATTTTGATACCCACGCTTTGTGCTTAACCAAACAACAAAAAATAATAAATAATATTTCCGTTAAAGTTCAAAAACAGTTTGTTCTTATGTTTTACTTTAAGTTATATTATGCTGATACTTTCCTTTACACATTTTCCATTTATGTTCTCTCGTATTGTAAGTCAGCTGACATTTTTGGGGTTTGCGATTTTTTTGTTGTTGTTGTTGCTTATTCAAATTTAATTTAAGTATAAATGTTATCTGAATTAGAGTCTGTTACTTTTATGAATGTCTTAGTGAAAAGCTTAAATGAAAACACTTTTGTTCTGTAAATATAAGAAAAGATAGATTGAGAAGTTTGGTTAATCCCAATTAATAAAAACGATTTACATAAGCCGAGGCAGTGGCGAGTTGCCACCGGTGTGAATTCCCAACCATTCGATGTGTTATGTCGCCACGGTCAGACTTATGGCTGGAGTAGTACTCAACAGTCCTTTCCCAGTAAGGATATTCGTATAGCGAGGTTGTTAAACGTTACAGAGCTAAAGGACACAGTATTTGGAAGATGGGAAAATTAACACAGCAGAATGTTTAGGAAAGTAATGGACTCTGAGACCATACCCCTAACCAATCTGAAGCAATCTCCGAAGAGTGAAAACCGTGGTTACGAAAGATAACGATCCAAAACGCCCTCCTGGAACTACCGATATGATAATAGCCCAGAAGAAAAAGGCTCCCAAGCCAAAAGTCTACAAGTTTCCAGACATATAATTCCTATAACTTAAAAGGAAATGATTATATTAGGATACCTGCAACATAAAGAGGTCTAGACTTGGGTTCTTATAATAGACAAGGATAAGAGGGAAGGACTAGACTTGGGTTCTTATAATAGACAAGGATAAGAAGGAAGGTCTAGACTTGGGTTCTTATAATAGACAAGGATAAGAAGGAAGGACTAGACTCGGGTTCTTATAATAAACAAGGGTAAGAGGGAAGTACTAGACTTGGGTTCTTATAACATATACACCGAAAACATCGTTAACAGAAAGGGTACCCAACTGATGAAACAATGCATTCTAATCTTCATAAGTGGGTACCTAAGAAAAATGTATTTAATCAGCTATAATAATTACCAGTGTGATTTTTAGTCTTTCTCTGAGTAGGTAGCTTGCTCAGATCGGAAGTTAATATGAATCAGGAGGGAAGTGATTGACTAGGATTCTTGTAACATAAGGAGGGAAGGTAAGTTTCAAGATATGAAGATATGTGTTTTGATAGAGATTGAAAGTTAAAAGTCCATGCGTATTTCAAAGAACAAAAGTCATAATATTTTTCAGGATTAAAATAAATGATGCTTTTTTCAGGTTAAGAAAAATTTTTGTTTTAGGGTTAGAAAAGAATATGTTTTGTTTAAGGGTTAGAAGAGATGACGTGTATTTCAGGATTAGAGTAAATAATGTTTGTTCTAGGATATGGAGTAGGTGTTTACTTCAAAATATTATCTTAGTTAGTTTAAATTTGGTTCAGAGTATAAATATGGTATCAGTTTCATATAAGCAAATAACTACATTGGTGTCATTAAAATAATTATTTACCCGACATGGCCAGGTGGTTAGGGCGCTCGACTCGCACCAAACATGATCGCTCTTTCAGCAGTGGAGGCGTTATAATGT
>NW_013665644.1:1175571-1192582 GCF_000517525.1 Limulus polyphemus | reverse complement strand
ACAAACCAAATCAAAACAAAATAATTATTCTATTTCACAGTATGCAGATATATAATTATCGGATAATACAAAGTGTGTTTTAATTAATAAAGAGGATCTTTATTTCCTGATAGGAATGAGACGTATGTCCTAGGATAAAACAAATAGCATATTTTTCAGGAATTAAGAGTGAAATCCATATATGGAGTGGATTTTTGCCATATAAGTTTTAAAACTAATAATGCTACTACACAGTGTTAATGAAATTATGCTTTAATTCACACACTTACATTTATTTCAGTACAATAAGAATATACACATGACAGCTTTTACTTTAGTATTACCAGTTATTATAACATATGGAAGACTTGTTGCGGCGGAATTTTCAACAAATGAGGAAACTTCTGCCGAATTGAAACAAAATTCGATCACGTTAATCAGTATTTCTTCTTTATAACAAAAATTTGAATATTACTTCCTCAGCAGCTTTCAGTACTATAATAATATGTGTAGGGGTTAGAATAACTATTTAAATTATTTATATTTATCCAGATTACTATAGAAGAGTGACGCCATCTTTTATCAGACTTAGGCCTCTGTACTGAACATCAAACGCTGGTAAACGCCCATTATGATTAAGTAACATCACTTTCAAAATTTACTAAGGTAAGTTGATACTCAATTCTTAAGTAGAATGTTTCAGTGGGGGCATAAATATGTATGGTTAGATATGGAAAAACATAAATAGGAAAATTTTGAGTCAATTGTTCTAGATGAGTTGCTGTCATAGCAGGTTATACAAATCAACGGTATACTTATTAGTACACACAGCATTTAACAAACAACGGCAATGCATGCAGGTATTTACACATTATATAGTGCCAATAACGACAGACGTGCTGTCACATCAAATGAGGTGTATATATATATATGTATATAACAGCAGAACTGGCTTAACATGAAGTGTTTTTCTCATGTTAAGTGAGTTAAACGTTTTACCCATTAATGTATTGACTAACTCAATTGCAAATTCAACACTACGGACATGGTTGAATGTAGCTACAGCGTGATAAAAGCTGAAAACACAAAATAAATAATGAAAATCTCTACAAAGGAAAATCTAATTATGAGGTCAAATACCTAAAGAAGTTCGTTTTTCCAAAACTTTGACCATACCATTGTTATTATTTTTATTACAGTGGTTTTTTATTTTTAGGGACTTAATTGGCAGATTATCTATTTACTGAAGTACTATGTAAAGGTAGCTGTGAATATCTAATTAGCGATTAACTTTCATTTAAACACATTTCTGCGTGTTTTCAACACTGTCAATTGGGCAGTATTCTATCACTGCATTAAAATCACTTTTAATAGTTTTAGAAAAAGACCACAAGGGAGCTTATAAAGTGTGTAGAAATGAACGAAAAGTCAAATACATGATTAAGAATAAAAACGCCTTATTTTCAACAGAAGTAACTAATTCTCTGCCTATTATTCTAAACGCCACCAGAGGAATCATTTGTTTTCCTACAAATAAGAAACTAAATACAAGAAACTTTCATTCAAAACAAAATTGAACTAATGCATCAACATCTGAATAATTTGATCTTTGCCACATATTTATATTTTCAATGAAACCTTCATGACTTTGCGACATGACAAGAAACTAGTAATATATATAATCCAGTTAAAGCAAACTTTTAAAAATGATCTTTTTTATCAATAGTAGTTTTTACTTGAAAAACTGAATACTTGTAGATATTTATATTAATTTAGTCTTATAAAGAATACACTTTGATATTTTTGTAACAAAATCAGTAAACTAAATATAAGTTACAATTTACTTTACAATTAATGTTTTATCTTTTATTTTTATATGCGCACTTGGATGTAGTTTATAACTATGTTCATGATATTTAAGAACCATGTAGGATAAAAAAAATAAACCACAATTCAAGAAACCCAACAGTTTTAAGAGATCAACCTTCCGAAAGCTCTTGGGTATTCTAATTTGTACATAATTATATATATTGAAATTGATTAACACAAACACATAATATATCTAAGCCTGTTTACTATTAATGTGCTAAAATTTAATGTAATTTAGTCTATAAGCCAAATTCTCTAAAGTTTAACATTTTAGAGACGTTTCATTTAATAAAATATAGGATTATGATTTTTCACCCAAATGGTCCCTAGACAGCAATGCCTATGTAAACGCGACACCAAGCAGCAAAAAGGCTTAGCAGTGACGACCTGTTTCTCACTTATTACTTCTATGCCACTTCAATACATTACAAAATATACTCGTAATAAGATAGTTTTATTTTATCATAAATTTCTGTAACCTCAGTCCTTGACCCATCAAAAATCCTTGCTCGCAAGACAAAGGCGGTGAAGAATGAGTTAGCGACATCTGGAGGCAGTCATTTGAAAAGAAACTTCGGAGATCACGATCTACGGAATTTTCCAAATAGCGACGAAGCGGCAAGATGTGCATAACTTCTGCAGTCCATGTTGTAAGAAAGTCTTCCAAGACGTGATGAATACGTTTAGGAGGGGGAAGAATTGAGCGGCTTCGAACGAACTGTGTCTCTGGTGAGAAAAAAAGAGAAATAAAATCACACTTCCTAGAATATATATCAAAAAGACTTAAAAAAATTGTTTGGAAAGTAATAATTTTAATCGAATACAAAATATATATCCTTTAAATTTTACACCTTTTTTACACAGTTATTTGTATGCTGTAAGAAATATTTTAAAATTTATAAAATATAATTTTCGAATTTAAGACTACAGAGAAATTATACATGCTTAAAATGTCGTATCAAAATCGTCAGTTTATGGAGCCAAGGCTTTGGTAATTTGTTTCGTGTTCTGTTTATTTGTTGTTGAGCACAAAGCTACACAATAGGCTGTCTGTGCTGTGTCCACCATGAGTATCGAAACCCAGTTTTGAGCGTTATTAGTGGTGGTTTAAATAATAGGAAGACACAAACTAACCGTTTCAGTTTTTCCTACCATATACTTAATATTTATTTTTGGACAATTTTACCACTACGGTTTTCGTGCTTATCATTGCTTTAAATAAAGTAAACTTTTACATCCTGCACTATTATAGTGTTTTGTTCATTTTAAAAGTCTCTATATTTTGTACTATATCTATCACCCATATTTACACTTAGAAGAAATGAGTAAGACAGTAGAGATTCTGGATTCTAGAATATATTATCTTCCACAGCTACAGTTTTTTAACCACTCAGCACCCCATATCAGATTGTAGATATTAGAGCTTTTGACATCATGCAGTACGAAAAACAGTAATTTTCTCAATGCAGAATAATTTTAACATAACGATTTAACCTGTTTGTTCAAAACACATTTCAAGAATAAGAAACTGGATAAAAATTTATTTTGTTTACCATTTGGAATGTTCTCGTAATAATAGAAGACAGGGTGAAGGAAGTTGGATTTGTAGGCAGCTTCAACGTCACTGATGGCACGATCCTCTCGTAGGGTATCTTTCCCCGGTCCGGAGAAGTTCTCTCCGTACTCCATGGACAAGACAATCACCTCCTCCGCCTTATGTCCAGCGTAGGTGTGGAGATGAGACAGCAACTGGAGAGGGAATTCTTCCAATATTTCAACCCTTGTATTATTCCTGTTATACATAAATTATTCAAGCAGTTTATTTTACAAATTGACGTTAATCAGACTTATATGTACACAATTTTAAAACTTAAGAATGACAGTAAACGTAATTTTGAAAACTACAACCTTTCATGTGGATATCACCTGGAAAAATGTATACTGAAAACAAATAAAAAATATAATAAACTATGTACGTATATGAGTTATAAATAGTTACGTGAAAAGCCTGGTTATGGGATGCTGCGGGATGAAAAATCTGAAACCTTTTACAACTCAGATTAACTGCAAACTCAATACAATACGTATTGTGAAATCGAAAAATAAAGTGATTAAAAGATTATTTTTGATAACTACAAGCCAACAGAACAAAAAGATTCAAAGTGTTTAACGATGGTTAAACTAACAACTTACATTTCTTAAGGGAATATATATATATATATTTATAATATACAAAATAAAACCAGCAAGCATTAATGTTCTGATTAATAGCTACTACAAGAAAACGCACTTTACGATCGCAGTAATATTAGCCAGGTTTTCAGCTTGAAATATAAATTTGACAGTACTGAGGATAAATAACTGCCCCTAAGAATATTGTTCCAAGTTCTGTGCTACCCGAAAAACTTCTTCTTTCCTTATTGATCGTGCTTAGTTTGATGGCTATGTACTATTGATCGACGCCACAATTTCCATTGCAATGAGCTTTCATGAAAGTCAGTGAGATTAATCTTAAGCCACACATCTTGTCAAACATTGCACAGACCCTTCATTGGCTTCTAAGTCCACGTTTAAGTAGACCACAAAACAAAACAAAGTCCATTAGAGCTGCATTAGGTGACTTGACAGTTCTGTGGTCAAATAAAATTGTTCTTATTTCAGTTTCTTCATCCATTTCTCTACTGAACAGTGACACTAATTTCAAGGTGTAGCTGGAAGCCTAAGAACTTTAACTTGTGAGCTTTTGTCACCTTCAAATCTATTTTATATTATCTCGTTAGTGGATAAAATCATAATTTTCTGATTGACTTGAGATTGTGGCTTCAGGGCCGTGTTCTCATAAATGATATGTTATGTGATTTTTTTTATTCCAGGGCGAGCAATTAAAGTGTAGTGTTCACAGGTATACTTCAATCAACAGGGAAATCAAAAAGCCACAATACACAACATAGGAGGCTCAAAAAAATTTGCTTACAGAAGAGTAAAATTAGTATAAACTGCAAAGGAAAAAAAAACTGACAGCGGTCATAAGCTTAAATAAATAAATGTTTATTTTTTTCCCAACAAATTTGTATTGGTGTTCCTACTTACTGGCTGACTTGAAAGCAACTCAAACGAACAAACTCAAAATCCAAACTTGGTTCAACTACAAATTATTATAGTGAAATGCCGTAAAAGAAACAACAACAAACTCAAATACGGTTACAGGTAACTCTCAAGATAAAGAAATACAATTCAAGATAAACATGAGTCACAGTTACAATAAAGTAAAGCCAAACTAAACTCAAAATTGCACAAAAATAAACGTATTTAATTGGCTTCATACATAACTAAGATGGATCAAAATAAAATAAAAGACAAAAATAAAATACTTTAGAGCCAGGAAGCACATTCTACTTCATGAAGAAGAAGGGAAATTGTACAGGACTTTAATGAACTACCATCATTTCGTTGATACCTACTTAATAGTTGTTTTATCCTGTAAAGATCTAGGGTCAGTCTGATAAGTTTGGTTAAAATTTATTGGTCATTCTGACCACTGTGCACGTGCTGTTGGTCTCCAGCTTTCTGGATAACTGTCTTAATTGCATGGCCTAGAATTTCTCACATTTCTTTAATCATACAGTGGTGGACAGGCCCAGATCCACTTTAAGAGCTGTTATTGCAAGTTTGATAATTATGTCTGGATGACATCGGAGCTGATGTCCTGGATGACTTATACTCATCTTCTTATTGGATGCTGAAGTCTTGGGAAGATGTTTTTGGGTGACTTGACAGTTCTGTGGTCAAATGAAATTGTTGTTATTTCAGTTTCTTCACCCATTTCTCTTCAGAACAGTGATCTCAAGGTGTAGCTGGAAGCCTAAGAACTTTTAACTTGTGAGCTTTTGTCACTTTCAAATCTTTTTATATTATCTTGTTAGTGATAGTACACTTTAGGTGATATACTATATCATTGTGACGTGAGAAGCTGCTGCATCATTTTATCTGATAATATATGCACAATGTTTTCTACTGCTTCCCAGTCAGTAATGAGCCGAAACTGTTCCATTGGCATCAGAGAGCAATGCAGATATTGAATACAACGTTTTTAATGGGACGTTTTTAATGTCAGAGCATCTAGAGTGGACCTCATACAGTTTCAGTTGCTCAGAAGTTAGTTGTGAGTATGGAGTGGCACTCATCTCCAAGGATACTTCTAAATCTCCTTTCAGAGTTGCTCACATAAAGGCAGGGTGTACCCTCTCAAGCTAATAATTTGGTACTGCAAACAATGCAAGGTAACCTTCACTACGAAGTTTTTATTCTACTTATTTCATCTAACGGTTATATTTGTTTAAGGGAAAGCAATAAAGTAAATCAAGTCCAGTTTTCTATTCCCGAGTCTTTGTTAGTTAATTTACAGGTGGATAATCTTAACAAACTTACACTTTTAGGCTAAACTCCACACTATACTTATTTGTCATCAGCTTTTAAGACCATTCAGATAAGGGGAATTTTTCGAATTAAAATAAAAGGTACAAGGGCAACAATGTCGAACATTATAAAGAACAAACAAATCATTGAAGTGAACGTAAGGGACACAATAAATTAAAGAACTACTAAAGCATGTCAAAACAACGATTGTATTAAATCAATAGAACAATAGTAGAACACCTTTTACTGTATTACTCTTTCTTCCTGAACTTGGGCATAAACTACAGCGTATTACAGAAAATATTGTATTAATATTTTCTGTAAAAAAGGGACAAAACTTTGAAATAACTTTTATTTGTTTAAACTGACTAATTACACAGGCCTGCGAATTTAAACTTCATAAAAGTTGTTTTGGTTTTAATAACGGATTTTCTATAATTCAGCTATGCAGATTTCGAAAATAATATTCATTTTTTTATATCACATGAGGATATTTTACAAATCGAGTAAAAACAAACTCTTACTTAGATCAAATTATTATCTCGTTTACCACAATGAACATTTTTTATTATTATGTTTGTTGACAAAACTACAAACAAACTGAATAGAAGGGAAGAACATTGATTTCAAACGAATATGGATCCTTATCCATTCTGATTTTTTTGTGTGTGAAGTCTACGTCTTTTAGTCTCAAACTACATGTTGTGGTCTTTATTTTATGTATTGCGTGAAAAACCTGTACCTGATGGAGAAAAATTGATATCATAAAACTATCGCAGGCCTGTGTTATCAGACATTTAATTTTGTACAAAGGAAAGCAGTAAATTAAGTCCAAATCCACTTTTGCCTCTTCAGTGTATTTTTATTTGTAATAAATATCAAACTTTACGAAATTAATTTACTGAATTACACGTTATCTGCTTATTTGTTATTCAGCGTCTACAATGTTTCATAATAAACGAAAACTAGACTTGTTTCAACATTATAAGATAATATGCCCTAACATATACAAATCAAAACTTCAAATTAAAAAAGAAAGTACTATGAAGTGCACTTGTACAAATAAGGCTCAATATTTGACTAACTTAAAGTCGAAGACGGTATTTCACAAAAAATGGTTGTTTTAGTATGTCATTTAAACAAGCTTTACAAAACTTCTACAAGTTTATAAAGAAAGTATTATTTTTGAACCTGACTTGCAGCATCGTCTCTGATACGTTAATAATTTCCAATTACAAGTGAGGATTTTATAGTTATTTAATATACTACAAGTTTACTTAAACGTTAGGAATTACTTTGTTTATAGTAATACACCGTTTTCTCTGGAAACACAACAGTTAATTAACGTTTATATTGCACCACTAGATTCCCTGTAAAATACACATTCCTCAGAGTTGCCTGGATACTATCACAATTAAATGCATGTATAAATATTTCATAACTCATTCTAAGTTCCTTAGAATTACAGTGTTTCTATCACTACCAGTTTCTCTATAAAACAATGGGCATTTAGACATTAAGCGCAACTGTAGGACATACATAACTATTGCTTAGGAATAATCACCATACCAAGCATTTAACGGAAATATGTATAAAACATGTTTGGCTTCAAGAAATACCGTTATCTATCTACGTTCCCACACTTCCTCTGACTATTGTTATGTCATTACCTTTTCAACATGAAAATATCTCCGAGTTCACCGAACATCTGGTAAATACCCGAACCTTCGTTGATCCTCTTTATGATCCAGTTTAAAAAGTGTTTTAAAGGCAGAGATATCGCTGGCCAAGGTGTTGAGTAATATTTCCATTCTAAGATCCGGAACAATGTGCGAGCTGAAAGAAATATTAATACATGTATTCGGAAGACTAAAATAATAAGTTATCAAAGTGTTAACTAACGTTTACAGTTTTGCTTATGAGATTTATGCCTGTTGTATCAAAAATGTTGTATCCTGTTCACAGAGCCTTTAATAACTACGTTAATAAAAAATGAAATTAAATGCATAAAGTAATTCCTATATGTAGAAATTTTTTTTTATTCACCAAACATATTTGACTTAAGAAATAAGCGAATAATTTAATTTTGACAATTGTCAAACTAGTATTTGCTTATTAATGTTGTATTTAAAAATTTAAGAGAAAAACTACAGTTTGAATCCCTCAGCTTATTTGGTAGTTAATGTTCGAAAGTCTCCAAAAATAAATATAAATGACTCAGTTCATACGTTATTACCTTTCTCGGGGTTTAAGCTGGTTGTGAATATTTATTATCAAAAACTGTGTAAAATTGATAAAAAATACTTTTAAATAGTGTGTGATAATTACAAATTATTTTGAAAAGAAAAAAAGGTAAAAGAAGGCTAAATGTCTTAGAGTACATTTGAAAAAAAAAATATCATAAAACTAGCTTAGTATATAGATTAGTAAAGTCGGCTGCTATTATTCCCATTTCTTTAACTAGAAGCAGTTTAAAACGAAATAATAAAACGCTTTGTAAAATCACGAAAAGAGCTTTTTATAAACATCGTAGTGTTAGTCGAACTTGACTTGTGACTAATTTTTTTTTAAAGAAGATGTTGTAATTAACATATATCTATATCAGGGATGAAATTCTACCTGCTCTCACCGGAATTCAGTAATTTTGGAATTCCGAGTGGAACAATGTTTGTTCGTGTTTTTTTGAAGCATTATGTTTTATATATATTTTAGCAGTTCACTTTGAATAGTGCATAATATTTCATACAGTGTGAGACCAAGTCCCAGATAAGGTTAGTAGCAGTACTTTAAGGATAATTTTACCTCTGATCTATATCGCATAATGCAGGGCTCTTCAACTGGCAACCAAATGGCCCACCGACAGTTAGCAAAAATTATTAAAAATAACTATGGAAAAAAACAGCAGTATCTTACATCAACTTGTGATTAAGACGCGCAAAATCTTTGTATGGTCGTTAGATGGACACACGTGACCAGCACAACAAGCACTTATTGGTACTAAAATGTATTCAGTTTATTTCATATGAGACTTCAACACCAGATCCCATGTGCCATCTTGGCAGGGTACGGATTTGACCTTTGGACAAGTACCATAATAATTTAGCTTTCCAGTGGCTCAGCGATAATAATGCTTATAATGCTAAATATAGGGTTTTGATACCCAAGGCGAGAGGAGCACAGACAGCCCTTTGCGTAGCTATACGCTTAACAACAAACTATAATAATTGCATCAGTTAATGTACAGCATTCTTGTAATTGGATTTCTATAGCAAATTATTTTTAATGATGAATAATATCGATATCTAAGAGACTGGAACGTTAAGTACATTTTATTTGATCTAAATTAAGTTATTAAAGTGATTTGAGTGTCTTAGTCGATAGTTAAATGAGTGGATTAACATAACACATTAAGCCGAGGTAGCTATATTTTCTTAAAACTCTCAAAGTTGTTAAGCCTTAAGTTTGAATATAAAACAATAACAACAACAATGTGTGATTGAAAGTTACTGGAACTTCCAGTCTGTAATAAGTTAGAAAATTACACGTGATTTATTCTCATTATATGAGTAACAATGAAAGTGGAATTTGTTTTAAATATTGTGATAAACCTGTAATGCTGGTGGTGTGATCGATCGAAGGTAATATAGTCACTTCTTGCTTGATGCTTGTGTGACACTTCTTTTTTAACCACTGAATAGATGGCGCTAAATGAAGCTTCAACTCTAGGGGATTAATGCAACATCAAATACTACCTATACATAAGGCTATACATAATTCTAACAGACACAACCAAAAAAAAAATAAAATTGGAAAACTAATTCAATATTTAATAAAAATAAATATGAAAAATACGAAACACATGTCATTCGTATCATCGCTTCGTCACTGAGTTATAACAGTTTCGGGAATTCCATTCCTTATCAGCAGCCCAGGAAAAAGGCAAATCGACAGTACAGCAACCCAGGAAAAATACAAATCGACAGTACAAAACTAGTTTTTTATAAATTTGCCAAAAGATAGCAAGGAGGTCTATAGAAACTATTTACAATACTACCTGCTACTAGATATGATAAATGAATTAAAGTAAGGAGTGTTAGTAGCCATCAGAAATAATTTAAGTACTTCTTCTACGTTGGTAGGTATGTTTGTTTGTTTGTTTTGAATTTCGCGCAAAGCTACACGAGGGCTATCTGCGCTAGCCGTCCCTAATTTAGCAGTGTAAGACTAGAGGGAAGGCAGCTAGTCATCACCACCCACCGCCAACTCTTGGGCTACTCTTTTATCAACGAATAGTGGGATTGACCGTCACATTATAACGCCCCCACGGCTGAAAGGACGAGCATATTTGGTGTGACGGGGAGTCGAACCCGCGACCCTCAGATTGCGGGTCGAGCACCTTAACCTCCTGGCCATGCCGGGCCATGGGAGGTATGTATCAATTCACTGGTGAATCTTTAGACGAATATTGGAAAACTGCAAAATATATCATCTGTACATTAGAAGCTGTGTTTAAATCAATGGAAGGTCGTACGGTACTTAAGATAACTGCACTAAATATAACATATTGTATCAGAAACCATATATAAATCCAATGGAGGATTAAAAATTTCAGAATAGCCACTTAAAATATTAATACACCGGGTGACTGTCAGTTAAATTTACAAACATTGCTTCAAGTATTTACCTGTATATCGAAATCCATGTATAAATCCACCAGATGATCGCCGAAAGTCAAGGGAGTGGGTAACTGTTCCTACAAAGAACATTCCTGGTATATTGGAAGACTCATAGTTTTGTTATATAAATACCATTTATTTCCATAGTACTTCCAAACCAATACGTAGCACTGGCCGCAAGAGAAAATACCCTAGAATCAAGCCGTACTGGTTATATTGTCTCTAATACTTTCACCTCTTGAAGTATATCGCTAGTTTGGCTTGATTCTAGGGTATTTTCTCTAGCGGCCAGTGCTACGTATTGGTTTGGAAGTACTATGGAAATAATTGGTATTTATATAACAGTACTGGTTATATTGTCTCTAATACTTTCACCTCTTGAAGTATATCGCTGATGTGGTCTATATCAAATGTCGAGGCTACATGCAAAATGTGTAGGAGGTGTTGCTCTCCTCATTGTGTTTAAACAGGCCTCTATTGGTTAAGCGTATAGGGCTTTCAGGAAAAAATATATAACATACAATACAAATAAGTATTTTTACATTATGCGTCATGTTTTTGACAAGAAATGTTAACATTAGAGTTTGGAGATGATTAAAAGGTGACATAGAGGTTGTGTGGGGTTGTGACATAGAGGTTGTTACTTTATAAATTTCTTTTGTTCGGCCCATGTATATTACTATGTTCGGTTTGGATTCCTTACTGAAAGAAAGATATAGTAATAGGTGAAAAGTGAGAATAATTGTTAAAATATGATAATATGTTTAAACAAAACATAAACATGGACGCAAACTCTTAAAATTTTCCCATTAGTAAGAAGGCCTTTGACCTGGAACTGGATAATTCAGTTTTTCAATATTGGAAGAGGCTTTAACAGATACCTAATTTCAAATTGGGAACTAGGTAACAAATTTGTTTGTTATGTGTAATTATTCGTTTTCAGAATAGTTTAGTTAAATGTTAAAGAGGTTCATGCTGGGAAAGTAACAGAAATGTTTCCGAAAGTAGTTTAATTAATTCGATTAAGAGGTTTGCTTAGGTACAGTAGGTTTAATCAGTTCACGAAATAATGCAATTACAATACGAATTTATGCTGTTTCATAATGGTAGCTTGAACTCATTCGAGAAACTTCTTAATTACTTTATCAAGTGGTTTGTAAAACAACAACAGTTTGAATTCTCATAGTCTTTAGTATAATGTTTAACCTTATAAAATTTAAATTTTGAAATGTCCTAAATTTACTTTGTAAATATAGATTGGTTATTTCATGACATTGTTGTTAGCGATCTAAACTTCATTTTTATTTGTTACTTTTATACTTTTCAGTTTTAACTTTAAGTCTTCGGTATGTGCAATAAAGCGTTTTTAAATCTCTCATGAAGAGCACTATGTGTGTATTATTATCCATTTAGTTAACTGTTAATAAGGATATTACTCCGCTTCCCGTAAACTCGTGTCTTATGTCCTTGTTGTTCCACACTAGACACCAGAACCATTACATTTATTTTACCTTAATAATCAATTACTCAAAATTCTGCGATCGTTTTTGTACTATGGCGATGACTTATACTTATGTATATTTTTATTTACCGAATATCGCACATATAACACTTCAATAATCCATTAAAGTGGTTTGTGCAGGAGCAGTGTTGTTACCTGCTGAAGTGGTTTGTGCAGGAATATCAGCTCGAATTCGTTCCCAGAGCAGTTTACTTATTTATGGAAATGGTTTGTGAAAAGCAGTAGCTAAATTTATTTCATGAAACTACTTAATGAAATGATTTTAGCAAGAACAGTAACTTGATTTCTTTCAAGAACAACTGTATCATGTGATGAAATATTTTGTCTGTATACAGTTTTCGTTATTTCGTGGAGCAATCTAATTACCAAATTGAAGTTAACTTTGTCTTAAAACAGTACTTCGAATCTTTTCACAAAAATATTTAATTACCCAACGAAATGATTCCTTTTACGGACCGGTTTAGTAAGTTAAAGAAGCGGTTTCTTTCGGGGAATAGGTTTAACTATCTAATAAAATGGCTTTAATTTTTTCATGGCTTTTATTTAACAAGGTTTATGGATTAGAAAGGCCGATTTTAGTGCAACGAATTGCTTAGTAGGCACTAAGCTGTTGAAGATGTTGGTTGATTGACCAAGCATAGGAGGCTTATATGCTACTTGTTATTTGTCATATTGTTTTAAAGAAAATATGCTCTCAGACGAATTTAATCCTGTTCTGTCTTCCCTCGTTAACCTAAGTTTGTAACTTATACCGTGCTTTAAGATGAGTATTAAGATCAGCTATTGTAAACTTCTGGTTTTTTATTTGGCATATTTTTTAAAGCTGCGTTTTACATTACACTGTATTCAATGAAGGTATGGAAGGAGACAATAATGCAGTTGAAAAATTGTGGTTTTGAAGAGATTGAAAGAAAACAACATCTATATTCCATTAGGAAAGGAGTTAGATCATCTGGTGCTTTGTTTTTAGTTTTTCCAAATTACATTTTCTTTCTTTATTCGTTCTTTTTTTTTTTCTTCAGTTTATATTGTTGATTTCTTGACAACGAACCAGTTGAATCTCATATTTCCCGCTGCTTATAAAACTGATGAGGTCAGAGGAAATTTGAAAAAAATAATTTATTTTGATGTTCAGAAAATATTTCTATATCTTTGTAACATGCGGTACTTGTGCTAAAAGTAAGACCTCTGGCGGATTTTGGTGAAATAATATTACATATTCAATGACTTTTGCTTTCAATTTATGTAAGAAGGAATTTCCTTCCAATAAATATATGGTCATTCATTTCACACCACACGATTACTATTCGGATTACAGTTTGAAATAACGAGTGGCTAATCGGTTTAATTAAATTTCGCATTACAATCTACAAAAGTCATTTTAATTGGTTTTATAATTCTCCTATTACTATAAATAGATGCATACAAAATTTTCCATTGAATAAATCTAACATTTTAAAACCCTAACTAGAAGATAAATCACCCATTTTTACACATGAGAAAGAACCGCAACTATCACTCACACATACTGTAGTGTCATCAGGACTTTTTGAATTAAAGCAAAGCTTAGCAGTTGGAATTCACTTCTAATTAATGCAATTGGTAGTTCAAAATCGTTTAGGAAATACATTTATATTGTTATTTTTTTACCTTATCTTCAACTTTAGTTAATATATAAGTAAAATTATAAAAGAAGAGGCTTACGGAAGGAAATTATTGAGTATCAGTTTTTAAACGATTCAGTTGTAAGTTTAGGCACTAGAGTGGTTAAAAAACAGAGAATCCTTGAAAATTACAATTTATTAATTGAGAGGTAAAGACTTCTGGGGAAACGTGTAATGTTTGCTGAATTAAATGTTTCTTTTCTCAGGTAATTATTCAATAGCAGATCAACCAAACGTCTAAACAAGGAATAGCGTCAACAGACAGGAAACGACATTAGATATTGCGATTAATTCCTGTGTTTTAAAGATTTTTCTGATAAATTATTGAGGTTCATTGATTTAGTTAAGGTTCCCCGTTTTTGATACATAAAATCACAAAGGTAAAAATAATCATACGTTTAATGATCAAAACTCTTCTTTTGCCTTTACTGGTTTCAGTATTCTTCTATGGTGGGTTTTATCTATTTTTTATTTTCTCATTAAGTATATGTTATTCCAAGTTTAAAACAAGAAGTAAAAATAACATATACTAGTAATGAAGTACAAGTACAGTTAATAACACGAAGTACAAGTACAGTTACTTTGTGTAAAAGCTTTAGATTTTAGCAAGATAAAAAATATAGCTACCATTAACATTTTGTCTCAGCCTTATTTGAAGTAACATTAAATATGCTCAGAGAAAATGTATGCTGCAATTCAATGAGTGATTTCACATTTATTTGAACAACTTATAATGCATTAACTTTATCATGTATTTAAGTAGTGTGCGAACTCATTTGATACCAGGGTAAAATGTACTTACTTGGGAAACATATCGTCGTCAAAATCAAAACCTAGACATCTGATGACAACGTCGTAACCTTCTCTCAAAGCAAAATTGTCCCACGTGTCCAACAAAACTTTGTCAATTCCAGTAGTGTTCTGGTCGGGCTTCACAACGAAAATTTTTCCATTTATTTTGCGAAGCTTAAGCTGCTGTACAGGCACTTCAATCAATCCGTCTAATGACTTTAGTTGATAGTTATCCAACAGAGCATTGTTGATAGCCCTAAAAAACTTTTTGTGGTTACACAGTGCATTATTTTTTAACTAAAAGAATTAATAATCGAGATATTATGGACACACTTATCTCTGTATTAATAAAGTGTCATTTTGTATATTTGTCTGATGGGATTTCACGACACTCTTTTATAGCCTAGTATTTTCTAAATAAGTAAAGATATTTTTTTACGAATTACTTTCAGTTTTGAGTCACACATATTTCCTGTGACAGGTAATTAATATAGAAGTTCAACATTAATTTTCGTTAGAATACTTTCAATCAATTTTGATTACGATCATTCGTAGATTACAGATATGTTCATTTTTAGACTTTCATACACGTCTTTTAAAACATTTTACAGAGTATAATTTTGTAAGACTAACAGTTAATTTAAAATATAAAGTAGCACAGCTCCTTTTTTAAACGTATCAAACAAAGATAAGATCCTGAACATTTTAAAGTATGAAACATAAAACTAACTCCTGAATATGCACAATGACTGTTAGGATTTTTAATACAATGAGGTATGTAAAAATAAAACAGCAGTCATATTCCGCATGTGAATCTTTGGTCAAAAATAAGATGAATTATCGAATCATTCACTTATTACAATCCGTCGTGTTTATATAAGCTTGAATTGGACCTTTATTGGCATTATATTAATTCCGTCTCAGCAGAGAGACTTACTGTTTTCTATTGTTTCTTCTCATTCTTCTTCTTCCGAACACTTTTCAATCGACTGCCATTTCTTTACTTTTTGGCGGATAAACATGAAACTTGGTAGGGGTTATACCTTGGCTCAATACGCCCAGGTTCCTTTTCTATTTAAGCTTTTTAAATGATTTTATGGGGTAAAAGGTCAAACAACCCAAATATGTATAATATTTTAGGCTCCTGTGCGGTCATATTTACAGCAATCAAGATGAAAATTGGCACAAATATATATTTTCATGTGTCCAACACATTGACATTTAAAAAGGTTGGGTTTGGCTATTGTGAGCCTTTTTAGAGGGTCAGAGCTCACAAAAAACATAATTTTGGGGGGTTTTGGTCAATTACTCGGCCGTATTTTGACAATTGTACAGAGGATTTGGTAAAAAAGATACTTTTCTACAGATCCCACACGTTGATAACCAAAAATGTTGGGCTTGCCTATTTTTAGTAATTATGGGGGGGGGGGGGTAAAGATGCCACAAAAACATAATTTTAGAGTTTCTTGACAATTAATCTGCCGTATTTCGGCCAATTTATATGGGATTTGGTATAAAGATACTTTTTTTTTACCGGTCCCATACACAGACATACAAAAGCTGGGATATGCCCATGTTTAGTGATTTTTATGGAGGTCACTTGTAGGGCTCTTGGCCAATCACTTAGCCGTGTTTCGATCAATTTATATGGAATTTTGCACAGATACTTTTTTTACAGGTTAAAAGTAGAGGCATAGACAATTTTGGAATTTTTATCTTTTGCTCAATTTTGCAGCGAGTAAAGCACAATTTAGAGTTTTCGTAAACTATCCATGTGTATGTCAACCAACTTACATGGGATTTGATACAAAGATACGGGTCCCAAGCAGTGATATAGACAGTTTTCGATTTTTCTGGTGTCAAAATTGGCCATGTTGGGATTGTTTGGCGGAGACATGTTGCATTCGCCCGCGAATGTTGGCCTCTTTAATTTTATTTAAAATGATGTATATACATTTCAGTAAATAGTTTACAATATAATAAAAGGCTCATATTCGGAGATAAATTCATGATGAGGAAAGTAACAAACACTTCTGCGAATTCATATCTGTAATACTGTGTACAGGTACAGTGATAACGCAGGCCATACCAAG
>NW_013665644.1:1172687-1174571 GCF_000517525.1 Limulus polyphemus | reverse complement strand
AAGCCATACCAAGTGTTGATTGTGGAAAGACAGTGGTAACGCAAGCCATATCAAGTGTTGTTCGTGCACAGACCGTGGTAACGCAAGCCGTAGCAAGTGTTGATTGTTTGATATGGCTTGCGTTACCTCTGTATTTCCACAATCAACAATTGGTATGGCCTGCGTTATCACTGTCTTTGCACCGTAGCATATGTTGGTTGTAGAATAACAGTGATAACGCAGGCCATACCAAGTATTGATTGTGGAAAGACAGTAATATCGCAGGCCATACCAATTGTTGATTGTGGAAAGACAGTGGTAACGCAAGCCATACCAAATGTTGATTGTGGAAAGACAGTGATAACGAAAGCCATACCAAGTGTTGATTGTGCAAAGACAGTGATAACGCAAGCCATACCAAGTGTTGTTCGTGCACAGACCGTGGTAACACAAGCCGTAGCAAGTGTTGATTGTGCAAAGAAAGTGATAACGCAATCCGTATCAAGTGTTGATTGTGCAAGGATATTGGTAACGTAAGCCGTAACAAGTGTCGTTCGTGCAGAGACAGTGTAACGCAAGCTGAAGAAAGTGTTCTTTGGTATTCCTCTTTCAAACAAACACTCTCAATCAGATTTACTGTTAATTTTCTGAAGATGTGGCAATGTTTTTTAATTCAAGCTACTACGTTGCATATAAATGTAATAATGCAAGTAAGAGTAATTTATTGTGAAGACAAAATGACAATAGAAAACTATACTCTATCTTTTTATCGTGTAGATATTGTATTGTAAAAAAAAAAGTTACAAAGCACCAAAAACGTACTGTAAAACCTGATAATTACTACTTCAAAATAGTTTATAATCTTAAAGAAGGAACTTATTTGCGAAAACAGATGTTGAAGACAGTCTCAAACATACATGTTAACCAGAAAATGGAATGACGTAAAGTGAGCAAGAGGTAAAATAATTTGATGATAAGAAATAATAATGTTGGCTTGTTAAACGTCTAAATTTGATGTATGTTTAATAATAAACTATTTTTATTAAGCCATACCATGTAGAAAGCTACATGATAGGCTATTTGTGCTGTGCCCACTGCGGGTATCAAACCCGATTTTTAGCGTGATAGGCCTTTAGACTTACCGCTGAGTCACCGGGGAAGCGGGGGGCTAGTGCAAATAGGATGTTTATTAAAATCCTTTCTAAAAAATTGGTCTAGTGTTTAGCTTACCAAATTGTGAATCCAACGGTTCATGGTTCGCGTCCCATTGTTGGAAACTCATGTTACTCACTGTGGGGGGTGTGGGTACGATTAGGATAGCTCAAGAGTTGACAGCAGATTTTCTTGAGTAGCTGCCTTCCCCTCTAGTCTATCAGTTCAAAATTAGGGATGACTATCGCTTTTGTAACTTTACGCAAATATTTGAAACAAACAAACTTTATAAAAGTTTCTTTTAGAATCTTGTTTTATGAAATTAAAAACTAGTGGTAAATGAGATATATTTGTAAAATAAGCACATATAGTTCATTGAATAAAGACATGATGGTTAAAAAAGATAAACAGTTCATTAAGTTGAAAACTATGTGTAAAGTTCATGCTATTTATTGGTTTAGTTGTTACTGAGTTGAAACATAGTTTAACGTTATGATGTAAACAAACACGTAAACTTGGTCACAATTAAAACTTTGTCTTGCTACCCATATATTCATGTAGTTTTATCCTGACTGCAAAACCATATTGTTCCACAAACTTTATCCACTGTAGCCGTGGGTGTAACTTTGTGCTGTTACACAAACACTGTAGCCATGGGTGTAGCTTTGTGCTGTTTACATCCACGGCTACAGTATTTGTGTCCTTTATGGTAGCACACAAACACTATAGCCATGGGTGTAATTTTATGGTAGC
>NW_013665644.1:1160920-1171961 GCF_000517525.1 Limulus polyphemus | reverse complement strand
TGCTTTGTGCTGTTACACAAACACTGTAGCCATGGGTGTAGCTTTGTGCTGTTACATAAACACTGTAGCCATGGGTGTAGCTTTGTGCTGTTACACAAACATTATAGCCATGAGTGTTGCTTTGTGCTGTTACACAAACACTGTAGCCATGGGTGTAGCTTTGTGCTGTTACACGAACACTATAGCCACGGGTGTAACTTTATGGTAGCATACAAATATTGAAGCCATGGGTGTAATTTTATGGTAGCACACAAATACTGTAGCCGTGGATGTACCTTTATGGTAGCACACAAACACTATAGCCATGGGTGTAACTTTATGGTAGCACACAAACACTATAACCATGGGTGTAACTTTATGTTGTTAAACTAACACTGTAGTCATGGGCATAATTTGTTTTGTTACACAAACACTGTAGCCATGGGTGTAGCTTTGTGCTGTTACATAAACACTGTAGCCATGGGTGTAGCTTTGTGCTGTTACACAAACACTATAGCCATGAGTGTTGTGTAACAGCACAAAGCTACACCCATGGCTACAGTGTTTATGTAACAGCACAAAGCAACACTCATGGCTATAGTGTTTGTGTAACAGCACAAAGCTACACCCATGGCTACAGTGTTTATGTAACAGCACAAAGCAAACACTATAGCCATGAGTGTTGCTTTGTGCTGTTACACAAACACTGTAGCCATGGGTATAACGTTGTGGTAGAACAAAAACACTGTAGTCATGAATGTAACTTCGTGTTGTAATGATGAGACTTTGTTGTGGCACACAAACATTGTAGCCATTGCTAGAACTTTGTGGTAGAACAAACGCTGGACCAGATATATCTTAATGAGGAACCCAACCACTGGCGTTGTTGATGTCAGTCAATAATGACAAAGAAACTGTTTTTAGGACTTTATGAAACCTTTATAAAACACAGAGCCTCTCTGAGGTTGGCTATGTTTATTAGTAATACATACAAATAAAACTTTTCTTTGATTTTAAATGAATTTCCATTAGATGGGAAACATAGCCAAACATTTATCACTACTCTTTGTATTGATTTTGAAATGCATCTGTAAAAAATATTTTTTTAAATATAATCAAGAGTTGTACGGGTAATAACGAAGTCAGTAATTAAGCCTGATAAGTAAGTGTGTGTGTGTATATTCGTCAATTTATGATGTAAAATTATTGTTGTTGTTTTTTAGTACAGTTTTTAAAGTATATTACCACATCTGTCAAGACCCGTTTCGATATCTTTATATAAAAAGATTGCCCAGCTGTTTTGAAAAATTCACACGTTCACTTGTAGTAATTCCATTTACATCCCGGAACTTGCGATATCACGGGTTAATACTCTACACACCACACATACCAGTTTCTCTTCTGTACAGCGGCTATCTTGTATATTCAAGTTAGTGCGGCTACGTGAGGGATCGACACATTCTTTTATCATCCCCAATCTCTATGTCAGGTCTGGAGTTCATTGGATTACCACGTGCAACCATGTAAGGTTTTAAGATATCGAGTGCATTAAGTTCTCGAACTTAAGGCGTAAACTCAGAAATAAAGTAAATAGTGTACTTCATTATAGACTTACAAAATATCTATCGTAAAAAAGAAAAAGATAGCAAGCGTGCTATGTGTAGCATCAGTTTCTATTGAAACTACACTATTGATTTTTGTTTTTTGTAAGAGTGATACCGTCATATATACTTTCATTTAATTATAAAAGAAAAAATGTTCTGCTTTTTACATTAAAAGAGTGACTTGAATAACTCAGTTTTTCTCGCAGTATTTCACAGCTTGAAAAAATAAACCTAACTTTATTAGTACTATCAGACGAATTACATTAGTTCAAGTCTATTTTTCTGTCAGCTTCTTGCTTATTGTTCTCATAAATAATAATAAAAAAACACATCTAAGTCTTCCATCCTATACATAGCTTCAAGAAGTCAATTATTTTTTATTATTTTGATCGATTATTCAACAGTGAATAATAATAATAACACACGGATTAATATGCACACAAGTTAGGGATTAGGTTATTAACTTTATATGTGTGTTTATATATGTATCGTTAATAATAAAGATTTTATACTTATTATTAATTACTTTATAAAAGACGGTTTGTAACAACAAAGTTGTATGACATGTATCTTTTAGAAACACTGATTAATTTCTCTATTATAAAATAGAATATTAGCAAGGGCATTGAAAATCAGTAACATAAAGTCCAGAAGTCTCCATAATTAAAAATTGCATATTATGTTAAGTTTATTGTTTTGGGCATTTAATTAAGTTAGTGTTTGAATTGTTTTGTTGTTACGGTGTTTTCTTCTAAGCTTATTTCCTCAAATGCGCTTTTTTGTATTGCGAATCGAAGTTAGTTGTTAATTTTAAATAAAATGTGAATTGCACCTTCCTTCAAACGTTAAATATAAATGAAAACATGTAAAGTGATTTTTAGCGAAAATTGTGTCAGGTGGTTCACAAAAACAGCGCTCGTTAGAGTAATATGAAGATCGTCTTGGATTAGTATCAACTTCATCTAAGAAAACATGAGTTATGACTTTTTATTTAAAGTAAGTTTTCTTGTATGCCAACCTAAAATGAAAATAGTAGAGTTATAAAAAAACAGTTATTTCATGTACCAGGTTTAAAGTTAAGGCGTTTAGCCAACTCAACTGATTTTGATATGGTATTGAACGAAAGGCCTCATGAGCAGCGAAGTCTGGCAGAGGAAAGATAAATGTTTACATGCCACTGATTTGAAATCCCCAAAAAAATTAATCAAGAAGATTTACAAAAACCATCTGATTTCCATAACGAATATTAGGCTACCTATTTTCGATGTTGGTCATTATGTCCAGCATGTCTCTGAGGAGTCGCTGAAAACAACTTTATTCATAATAAACATGTGTATGCATATCTACCTACGCATAAACGATGTAAACAACAGTTTTTTTCGTTGAATATTACTAATAGAAGTAAATTAAAACATAATATTAAGGCCCCCTAGTGGCAAAGCGGTATGTCTGCGGACTTACAACGCTAGAATTCGGGTTTCGATACTCGTGGTGGGCAGAGCACAGATAGCCCTTGTGTAGCTTTGTGCATAAACAAAAACAAACAAAAAACAAAACATAATATTAAGTGTAGTAAAATAAAGTTAATTTAGAACCACTGAAAGTACAATTGGTCATCTAAACAGAGTGCAGCTCAATAAAACAATGAATTGAGATTTTAAATTTTATTTCTACTAATTTTTAATCGCGCTTCTCTTCTCTTGGAACTACTTCTTCCATCATCGACTGTGATCAGTCTGATGGCCATACTTATTGTACTAATTTTTAATCGCGCTTCTCTTCCTTTGGAACTACTTCTTCCATCATCGACTGTGATCAGTCTGATGGCCATACTTATTGTACTAATTTTCAATCGCCCTTCTCTTCTCTTGGAACTACTTCTTCCATCATCGACTGTGATCAGTCTGATGGCTATACTTATTGTACTAATTTTTAATCGCGCTTCTCTTCCTTTGGAACTACTTCTTCCATCATCGACTGTGATCAGTCTGATGGCCATACTTATTGTACTAATTTTTAATCATGCTTCTCTTTTCTTGGAACTACTTCTTCCATCATCGACTGTGATCAGTCTGATGGCCATACCTATGCACTATTGTTTGACACATAATTTTCATTGCAATAATTTTTTCCGAAGTCAAACTTATATAGACCACATATTTTGACAGACTTTCTACAGCCCTCCACAGGAGCAGCATTTGATAGGTTTATGGGATTAACGTGATCCCAGTTTCTTCGGTCATCTTTCTAACGAAAACAAGCACTAAGCTCTAGGTGTGGCTGGTAGCTTGTGAGTCTTCATTAGCTTTAAATCCTAAATTATCTTGTTAGCAGTAATAGGAGTTGCGTCCAGTTTAATCGAAATTGCTTTGTGAATTGGGGATATTTGTAACAAAGCCTTCATTTTGCAGGTAAGATGTGGCCCCAGAAACTGTCCCCGACGCCTTTCTGTACACTTTTCTTCTTTTTTTTTGCCTGCATGGAAAACATTGAAAGATCTCTTCTTCGAAATGTTTCGTCCATTTGCACTACGTCATTTAACAATCTCGTTATCCTTTTTAGAAAAGGGTTGTTACGTTATCCTTCAGCTGTAAGTCTATCCGCGAAAGCATTGAATGTCGAATGGTTGAGAATTCGTCGTGAATCAAATACATAGATGCATTGACGTCATGGCTCGCACCTACGTCGACATGTCATTAAATTAGCATATGTAAATTGTTATTATAAAGACCAGTTAATCATTTCCAATATATATTATAAGTTTATTTACTTGCAAGGTGTTGCACTACATTATTATACTATATCTATGAAACAACTCTTTATATGCATCTTTGGAATGTTTTTATTATTAGTTCATAATTAAAAAAAATACCTTTGATCAGATGATTGAATGGATATTTGGTAGTTATAAATTAATTTAAGACAAGAGTTTATTTTACTATCTAATACAATATCAATAATATATTTATGTGTTTTTAGAATGAAGTTATGAAAGTTTTACTTTTTTATGCTATTCATGAGAGTTTATGAAAATCACATAATCGGCTTTATTACCGCATGATGTAAATATAAACCGAATATTTATTTCTTTGTATTGATGGATAGATCGTGTTAAATATACATTGTTAGTAAATGCTTGTTTAGATAATATAATATCAATGTAATATCTGAGTACTTTAGATAGATTTGATATTTGAAAATCTTCCTCACGTGTTATTAATACCACTGATTGAAACACCCATATGTATCATACAAGCATCAGCTTCTAATATCTAAGTAAACAACTAATCTAGAAAGCCACGCGATGTATACGGATCAAGTGACTCTATACTTTAAGGTACCATTGTCCCTGGAAATATATCTTCGTTTCATTCTACGATATCAAACTCATAAACTGCTAAATAAATGGCCTATTGCAGAAAATAAGTACAACTGTAGACTTGATATTCTTAACCTTTGCATAATAACCTTAATATTTGATGAATTTTGGTTAGAGGTGATCGAAAGTTACATTAATGTAAAAAATTTATGCTTATACGTTCACAAAGAGAAGTACACGGATAAACGGTTAGTTTTTTTTAATACGGACCTTAAGAACAAGTTTGAAATATATTAGATTGTCAAGAAATTAATGTCGCGCTTTGGAACACTTTCATTAACCTTTCGTATAGAATAGCATAAATGTCAATTTCATTCTCCAAGTGCTTGAAGTATGTGAAAGTTGACGAGAGGTATGGCTAAAAGTCTTGGTAGATTCGTATCTTCGTTTCCAGATATAGATCCTTCTTGATTATATTGTGTACCGTTACTGGAGAGAGACACGTGGACGGCGTTTGCCATTGATCTTTGTGTCCGTGGGTTCTTACCTGCTACAAGATACCGCACTTTTATTACCATGGCTAGCGTACGCCTTGTTGCAGGTTTTGTTCTGAAAGGTCCTGGTTCCTCAAGTTGACTCATATTACTTTGTTTTCAAATGCAATTTAGCACAAGGGAAATTCCTGCCATGTAAATTCTAAATCTCCGAATTGAACATATGTTTATGACCTGACTGTATAACTATTTCATGGCGGAAAGGGATGTTGTCTTCCCTTCCCATAAGCGATTAATTTTCGGTGGCATCACAATACTTCTGAACACCAAACAATGTCAAAATGTTGTTCTGATACATTCCGTTCCATTGTAATGCAACTTTTATATCGGCTATGGTTGTCATGTGACTTGCTGATTTGCATATTCAAAAGAGTTTTAAGATAGCAACCTCAACCCTCTGTAAAACTGTGTTTTATTACACAATGCATTATATTATGTTCGACGTTTAATAGAAACGCTTTGAAATATAACATCGTATATAAAAAAATACTCTGATGCTACATTTTAAACATGTTTACGGTTTGCCTGATGTAAGTGATACAGTTTACATAATTATTCGTTGTCATACATCACAGTGATTGTATTACATATAATCAAGTTTAATATCAATCAGTTGTCAGCTGTTTGTGAGAGCATCAAAAATGACATACAGAAACTGATGTACCTGTCATCCTCCATGTAACAAGAAAATGTAACCTGATCATAAGGAAATCGAGTAGTTGTTGGAAATGTAAGTACTGCATGTTATACTGCGAATACATACTACATTTCAGAAAATGTATTTCACACACATACATACAAATTTTATGTAATTAATTGTAACATGAGCTTAAAATTAAGTATCCAGATTTACAAAGTTAGGTATAAATTAATTAATGAATTTAGTTTTAAAGGATTTGGCAGTAAAATTAAATTTGGTATACCTTATGATGATAATGCATATTGGTAGGTATATATATTATATAGTCTAGATTTGATAGATTTCATTAATTTATCAGTTCGGTGCCCTCATTATTAACAGTGTTTTCGACCGTAAATCCCATAGCACGTCACAGAGCCAGTATTTTGCTGACTTAGGTCAGGATTAAATCGATATATAAAGCACCAACGCAATATATATATATACTATATGAATGCAATATCTGTAAGTATAAACCATAAGTTATTTAAAAAGGTTAAATAAAACGTTTTTTAAATGTTTAACTAAAATCATAAAATTACGTTACAATAATATCTAAACCACTTTGGCCAACCTAACGTCATCCACGAAATAATATAACACTGTGACCATACATAAGAACTGTATGATGTGCTTGCCTGACGTTTGTTTGTTTCAAATATCTCACAAAGCTACTCGAGTGCTTTCTGCGCCAGCCGTCCGTAATTTTGAAGTGATAGACTAAATGGATTCGAATCCACTACCCGCAGATTGTGAGTCGAGGGCCCCTAATCACCAGGCTATGCCAGTCCTTCTGCATAACGCCAACTAGGTAATATAATTTGTTACACATCATAATTTAAAGTAACGTACCTGAGATCACCCACATAGTGCGTGTTCCACGAGAGGCGTGCTCTCGATCGGCTGATCATATGAATCATGTTTGTCCTTCCATATATGGCATCGGCTGTTTCAAACGCCGAGTTTCCCCGGCCTAATATCAGTACAGTCTTACCCTCAAACTCGGTCGGATTCACAGAGATAGACTCGTATCCAATAACATGTTCAGACCCCTCAAACGTGGGAGCATGTGGTTTCCATAGTCCTGCGGCCACTATGACTGTTCTAATAGAAAGAGAAAACAAAGTTTTATTACATGCGTATAGAAAAACAAATGAAAATGAAACTAAGGCAAAAAATCGTTCAGATATGTACAGTGTTTCTTAATGATCTGCCCAGACGAAAACGAGAACCTAAGAAGTAATTTTAAAATGATGAATTTTTATAACGTTTCCAAGATATCAATTCATAAAGTACTAAATCTGACACTGATACTAATATAAAAAAAAGGTAAATCTGTCTCTCTACGCTAATTTAAAAGAAAGATACTGAATCTGTCTCTCGACGCTAACTCCAGAAAGTACTGAGTCTATATTTCGAGAATAGCTTTAGAAAATACTGAGACTGTATGTCGTTGTTAACTTCAGAAAGTATTGAGTTTGTATGACGATGTCAACTTCAGAAAGTATTGAGTTTGTATGACGACGTCAACTTCAGAAAGTATTGAATCTGTATGTCGACGTTAACTTCAGAAAGTATTGAGTCTATTTCTATAAGTTATTCTACTTTTCTAATGCTTGAAATACTAACTTCAAGAATATCAAGTGTGTCAATGCTCCACAAAGACAAAACTTTGTTTGTTAGTTATTGAACAAAAACCTACACCATGGGTTATTTGTGCTGTTCCTCTTAAGAGTTCTGAAACCCAGTTATTAGCAGTGTGAGCTCCCAGACTTACCTTTGAGATATTGGGGGGGGGGACAAAATTAATCTGTAGATTTTAAAAATTAGACTTAAAATCTGCAATATCGAATAATATTATACTATAACCCAACTTTTTTATGTTATGATTAAAGATAAAAATTAACTTCTAGTTGTATTCACACTTCGGTTTCGAATACTAGTCGGATAGCTTTGCTTAGTTGTTTTCTGAAACTTTCAACAACTATGGATTTTGATTAGGGATTGTTTTAAAATGGCTTATAAACTACTTTTTTTCTAACTTCTATTAATGCTTCTAAAAATTTTCCGCAGTATCATCTGTCCCCATGGAAACCTAGCACTAGCAGTATCTCCATCTTAGTTCAGAAGCTGATATAACATTGTCATTCATAATCCACACCTCTTCTCACAAATCATGTAAGATAATGAAGTTATGAGCAGTTTTTGAATATCGACCAGCTTGAAAGCTGCTTGAAAAACACGAAGAATTATTAATATATTTCTACTTTATTACACAACATATATACCTATGGACTGTTAGCTGTTAATAAAAAATACATCAGCAACCTAGTGTCTCAGAAGCTTACACGCTACCATTATGAATTTTTAATATTTGTTTATAAATATTACTACGAAAACTATATATTTAAGAATACAGCGCATGAAACTCAGATAATCCATAGAAAACAAAGAAACTAGACTAGTTGAAAGTTTTATAAATTTGTTTATTCTGGTATAAATCATATAGAAGCAAAAAAAAAAAATTGGCTAAATACCAGACTTTAGAAGTTAATAAAATGACATATATAAAGCAACCATTAGGCCTCGCGCTCATCCATAAGATTTAAATTGAAGGAAATTATGCTCTATAGTGTCACTATGGTCAATGTTATGATGAAAACAGTTTAAAATGTTAAAATAATTTGTTTCTTTCTTTCTTCTCATTAATTTTGACCTGATAGACTAAAGGGAAGGTAGCTAGTCAACAGTACCCACCGCCAACTCTCGGGATACTCTTGTCTGTCAGAATATTGGGATTTGACCATCACTCTTATAACGCACCCGCTGCCCCATGAGCGGAGGACATTCTATTTTATTTCTGTGCGGCAACGGAACAGGAACGTTGGACCTGCAGATCCGGAGCCTGGAACGTTAACCACAAGGCCACGCTCGGCTCATTTTAAATTAGTAAGGTTGACTCAGGTTTGAAAAATCTGCAGCTTAACATCTAAATATTCTAATTACATCAGGTTTTGTTAAGTGGTACGTTTATAGGCTCATAACGCTAAAAACTGAGTTTCGATACCTGTGAGGGGTACAGCACAGACAGTCCATTGTGTAGGTTTATGTTTAATATCAAAGAAACGAACAGTTTTTAGCTCATAGCTACACAACGGGATATTTGCGCTCTGTCTACCACCTGGAATTGAGCCTCTGATTTTAGCCTTGTGACGTTATAAATAGACCTATTCTAGTTGTACTCAACAGCTACAAATTATCCACGTTTGTATGGGAACTTGGACCACAAACTGAGCGTGGAGTGTATACCACTTATTTTATTCGTAGTGTAATATTTTTCAGGCATCGCTTAAAAAACTTTTATATGAAATAATTTCCATGATACTTTTAGAATAAAATACAAACTTTCTTGAGATTTACATTCCTGTATTAGATATCAACGAAAGTTATATATATATGAGAATAAAAATGTACAGTTACAGTCAACACGCATGCAAAGTCATTTGGCAGATTAATGATTTTTTTTCATAATTTGGAGTGCTTTATTTTTTTGTGATGTAATGTTTGCTTCAGTTAATTTTATGTTTTATCAAAACTTTTAGTTTGTATTTTTAACATAACTGCTTTTCATACTTAACATAACTCTGTAATAATTTTTCATGTCTTTGCTGACTCGTACATTTCTTAACACGCATTTCACTACTGACGAATATTAGCAACGATAAAGTGCATTTCAACAACAACCCGAATACCTTGTTCTATGAAGCAAGCAAAGAGTCTTATGTATTTTCGCTCTTTTGAACAAAAAAGTAACATTTTAGTTTTAATTATGTTTTTATATTGCTACTGAAGTTTTGGTTAGGAACAATCTGGGTTTACTTGATATGTGATGCTTGAGATTAAGAGTGAAAGCAGCTGTGCCGGAAATTCTGCTGAATAGACAAACTGTAAAATTATTCTTTAGTCATGCGGAAATAACTCTTATTAAGGTAGCGTATTCTCGTTGTCTTCATGCGTATTACAGCTAAAATATGTTATACTTTTTTTGGTCTTTTATGTTAACTGATTCTAAGCAATATAAAATGAATGTTATGAAATCAAACTTGACAACATTTGTATAGGTTTGAAGTCATTTGCAATATTTCAAACCTATAAGTATGATCTTATTGAAGAATACCTTATGTTGAATTTATTTGTTGTTTGAACGTTATATTAACAAGACAAATTTGTATATTTGCTGTTGAAAAAATTGTTAATACAGAGAAAGTTTTAGAGGAAATGAAAAATGTATTTTTGATAAATGAATAAATAACAGGTGAATCGTTAAACAATGACTTATGAATGATAACTTGATACTTATTGCGATTTATTTTATGTGAAGTAGATTAATACAGAGGATTAGTCATATCTTATAAGAACGAAATGCAAACATGAGCCGTGTGACAAGTTTAACACTTGATAATCCAATGCCACTACGTTTCAACTGATAACTAGAAACATATATTATGGCTACTTTCAAAAACGAATATTTATAGAGAAATTTTTTAACGATGTAAAGCCAAAAGACAAACATCTGAAAGAAAGGAGTTTCTAATGTTAATATTAAAAGTGGAAAAAGTCGTACCACAGAGGCTTAAGACAGAAATGGGCTATAAATACACACTCTCAAATCAATGGAGGACAATACCGACTCGTACAACAGAGGCTCAAGACAGAAATGGGCTCTAAATTCACACTCTCAAATCAATGTAGGACAATACCGACTCGTACAACAGAGGCTCAAGACAGAAATGGGCTCTAAATACACGCTCTCAAATCAATGGAGGACAATACCGACTCGTGCAACAGAGGCTCAAGACAGAAATGGGCTCTAAATACACGCTCTCAAATCAATGGAGGACAATAC
>NW_013665644.1:1157490-1160391 GCF_000517525.1 Limulus polyphemus | reverse complement strand
GTACAAAAGAGAAAGAAGAAAAGAGAAAACTGTGAGAAAGCCAAGCACATCTTATCTTTTAATTCCATTAACAAAACATTAAACTACTATATGGAGTTAGGAAAGGTTCGCAAGCCAAAAGTTTCTAACCAAACTTTGAAATCAGTCTTTGCTTTCATAAAAAAAAAAAGATGACCAAATGAGCTAGAATCATGACAATCTTGTTCAATGTATTTCAAATAGATGTTTGTGCCTTTGAGTTGCTTAAATAAGGTTTTATAAGTCGACGTTCACGTGCATTGGAGAGTTTTGGAATATTTATGAAAATTCAAATCGACTTCGCTGTTCTCAGAAGAACTTTTTTTAACAGTGGAGTGTGCTGTGTCCAGAAATAGTGCATAATATTGAATACGATTGACGACGGAGGAAGTAGTTCCATGGGTTGCACCGAGTACATTCGTCAAGGTAACAATTTATATTTAACTTTTAAAATTTACCAGGGATGCTGAGAAACATTGACTTTTCTTCATACCACACATGATTGTGTGGCTAGGAGGCCTTCTCGAGAGATGAACGATAAATTTAGTAATCTGTGTTTATTCGGCCGTGGAAGATGACTTCCAATATAGTGATAGTTTTGATATAATTGCAAGGGCAGGAGGTCTAAGAAAGACGGGAAAAGAGAATGAGAATAGAAGGAAAGAAATCGGTTGTTATCGATCGTCTTGAGGTGTGTTTACATTTTGCAACCAGTTCTAAGTAGACCAATTCAATTCAAACAGCCAATAATTCAGGGTGGCGAGGATCTATAAATCCTGCCCCCCCCCCCAGTGGCACAGCGGTATGTCTGCGGACTTACAACGCTAGAATCCGGGTTTCGATACCCGTTGTGGGCAGAGCTAAGATAGCCCATTGTGTAGCTTTGTGCTTAATGACAAACAAACAAACTATAAATCCTATGTCTTGGTTGTGATCAATAAATCTAATGCCAGAGAATTTGATGTGGGGGAGTGCCACAAAAGAAACAACCCCCTTTTCAGTGGTTAAAATAACCCAGATATTTTTCTTATAAAGTGCAATTAATCCTATGTTTAGTAAAATATCAATTTGAGTCAATTTTGACAGAAACGTTAATAACTAAAAAAAAAACAGTATGCTAAGATTAAATAATAATATTCAAAAAGACCTTAACGTTTTCATTTTTCAGAAGAAATTAATCTAGACTTAAGTAAAAAAATATAAATACATTTAAAACTTGGTTACTAAAGAGTGGTGTTTGCTCCAAAAAGCTGATATACAATACTACTAATATAAATAGAAAGCCCGCTGTTTTTCTTTTGTTCGCACATATTTTCTGCCATTGAAGTGAACTGCCTTTGATTATATATAGATATAGATATGTGCAACATACACAGTTTGTGGTTTATATTAACATCATGGTCACATTACACGGAACATGAGTATAAAACCATTGTCTAAAAATCATATTCCATCAGTTTTGAGCAAGTCACTGCAATGTGTACGTTGCCTTCCCCATGGTCGTATTAGTCCACATATCGAGTTTCACAACATTGTGTTCATCGATTTGCGGAACGCAGCAGTCTGAACAGAGGAAGTGATTTTTTTTGGGGACACTTGATATGTATATATAAATATAGATATATGTTTACAACTCACACACACATATACATATATATATATTCACCATGTGTTGTGGATGGCAGTCGAATATACGGATATATGAGAAATATGAAACTTCCTTTTGCGGTTAAAGCTTAATCCAGATGAAAATAGTTTGACGCAAAATGTACTATTTTGAAACTTTACTCACTCACAAAGTAAGAAAGAAATATACCATATAAACAAGAAAAAAAATGCTCCTTACAAATAAGCAATTATTTATCCTCGCAGGAATTGCTTTTATAGTTTTTTTCTTCACACGACTCATTCTTCTTTTTTTTTGTAACGGATAAAGCTAACTAAAATCTAACAATTTAGATGTTTAAAAGCGTGAAATTATAATTGAACTGCAAGTTTATAACAATGGTTTGAGCTTGGACAGTCACCTGCACTACAGTATGTTTACGGGAAGTTCAAATATCTGTATTGATATCATCTCTAAGCTATTTTAAAATAAGATAGGCGATCAGATAAATATTTTACTTAATGGAGTTAAGTGATTCCTTGTAGTATAAATTAGCATTACCATTAGTTGAATATTGAATAACACAATTCGCTTTAGTGTAGTACATGACGAAATATTTTAGTCGCCACTAAGTTTTAGGGGTGACCCGCGAAATTCAGGATCAGATTATGACCTCTTCTTCCCTCCATAGCATGGGATTTGTGTTCTTTGCTTTTACAGATTCGGTCGTGTAGCTGGTGGATTTAATTGAAAATGCTACTATAATCCGTAAGTAATTTAATACCATCCACTCAACCATTACCAAACTATGTCCATGAGCAAATGCCACAGTGAAGCATCTTTGACTAAATACTGCTATCACCTGATATAAGTAACGTCCTAAGCTGCCCATACTTAATACGAATAATGAATTGAGAATGATGTTGCCTGGTATTAGATGGCCTTATGAATAGAAAACCACCTAGTAACAGTTAAATTCTGAAATATAATGCGTAGTTTCTCATGCAGAAAGTGTTTACTTAGGAGATGCATGTGATTGGTGAACTTATCTATTTCACACATCAAGTTATTTTTGTTACGTTCTTTTGTCTGCTTCAGAATTTCCTGCAGAACTTAACAAGGTATATCTGCACATAGCCATCCATACTTTTGAACTGATAGACTACAGGAAAGGCAACTAGTCGACAGCACCAACCGCCAACACTTTAGCGATTATTGTCTAATCGAATAGTAGCATTTGTCTGTTATTCTTAAAGAGCACCAACGGCCCCAAAGTG
>NW_013665644.1:1151733-1156568 GCF_000517525.1 Limulus polyphemus | reverse complement strand
AGTTATATATAATATGTAAATAATTGTATATCTCAAAAGTAGTTATATATAATATGTAAATAATTGTATATCTCAAAAGTAGTTATATATAATATGTAAATATTTGTATATCTCAAAAAGTAGCTATATGTAATATGTAAATAATTGTATATCTCAAACTTGTTTCATTTTCCTTAACCTTTTGTTGGGTACACAGTTTAAATGTCTTAAAAATGGATTGATTATTCACAGTGGCAAATCATATGCTTGTATTTTTGTGTTACTTGGGTATAAAAGTAACTGAAAGCTGTGATGGTCTAAACATCCAAAAAATACAAACTTACAACTACATATAAAACCCCAAATATTGAACTACTTTTAAATATTTTGGAGTATTGTGCCACACACACATACACCCATATATGCAATAGGTATGTTATTTACTTGTCCGCAATAATTTAGTTTTCAAGCAGAGTTTATCTAGGTGGAGCCACTAAAATGGCAAATTTTGTGGAGTGATTATGTAGCTGAAATAGTTGGTGTATAGAGACAACTGTAACCAAAAGAAGCTAAGATTGATTAGTAAAATTAGGTAACCCTTTCATAAAGAAAGTTTTCTAGAGAGGTTGAGTTCCAGTATAAAAAAAAGAACAATGTTTTTGAATGGAGCCCCCTACCGTCATAAAAATAAACGTTTGTCGCTGCAAATATCTATAAGATTTGTGGGGAAAGAAAAAGAGACAAATGTAGCGATGTCATTTTGAATACACTTCACAGATTAATCATTCTTGTGAAGATAAAAAAAAAATGTTGGCAGGTACTTTGAAAAAGCTAGAACGATTTTCGTCAAATAATATTCAGGCTCTAGTATTATACAAAAGTTTTTTATGCTTAAAAATTCTTTACATCAAACTCAAAGTTTTGAAGCACTCATTTAGCTAGTTCTGTATTGTCAGTAGGACCAAATAGTTTACAGGGTTTATTTTCACTTCCCCCTCCCCTAACCTTTGTCAATCAGCGATAAAGTGGTATATTACGCTTAAATTGGAGGTCCGATCTCCCGATAGGCATAGCACAGATATCCACTTTTGTGGCATTGTGCCTTAATAACAAAGAAATAGAATTGTTTTCACTCGACGTAAGATCTGTTAACGTGCCAGAGACGAAATGAAAACCATATAACTAATAAACTTTACTGGTATTTTACATTGTAGTCGGTAAACTAGATGATAATATCCAATTAATAAATGAATAATAACACCATAACCCGAGCGTTTTCGAAAGGTGGACCTTTCTTCTTCAGGGGCAAACTGGGAATTAATAAATTAATAAATATCACACAGAAAATATGTCTGAAAAGTTCTTTTTTGGTGGGGGTGTATAATGGCGGGTTAACTCATGTTTACTAATTTCTATAAATGTTTTTAATAAACTATAAGCTTCTGTTGCTTATTGAAGATATCTCTGATGTGAAATTATATACTAGTGGTTTTCGTTATTCTAAACTTTTGAGGATTAACGAATAAAAGAAGTGTTCTTTGACTATATTGTTTTCATATTATTCTCGTGTGTGGGGGTTCTGTTATCATTGAGCTAAGCCTATAAATCGACAGATCAAATGCTTTTACACACCTAGAAATGTAACGACTTTAATTTATAAATGTGCATTATAAATCCGACAAAACAAAACACACTCAAAATGTATATAAACTAAATATATTAAAGAGGAAAGTCATAGACAAAAACATATGTTAAGTAGTGAAGTTAATAAAGCATTTTTTTCCATTTCTTTTATTATACGGGGACACTATAAGTTAATACCATTAATGTCTGGAATAAAATATTTAACTATTCTTCAGTTGTGACTTTTACACTTGATTAATCTTAAAAATTGTATTTCATGAATGTGAAATATTTTGTTTATATCTGTCTGTCTGTCTGAAGTGTATGTGATAGTAATTACATTGCAAAACTTAAAGATAAATAAAGTACGCGCTGCAAAATTACAAAGTAGGTGGAGATGTCGTTCGTATTCATTCTAGAGAAGAGTTAAGACGTTTCAGAGAATCCAAGACCTATTTTTCTAATGCTGTATGTTTCACCTAGCAACCATGTTTATTCACATTATACAGTAGATAATACATTATGTACAAGTAAAGTTTCGCGACGTATCTTTTACTTCGGTTTGAAAAAAATTGTTAAAACCTGAACAAAAGCAATATTTGTGATTTAACAGTACATGCAGTTAAGTGAACTGACTAAGTCAATATTAAAAAAGATATATATATATATATATATATATATAATTTTGATACATAGGAGAAGCATTGTGAACATTCGTTCGACCCCATTCACAGAATCACCGGCTGGAAAACCTGATATTTGAAAGATCCAGTTGGCAGAGACGTATATAGAGTAAAAAAACACAAGTTTTTAGTCATTCCGCAGTGACATTCCTTTTATAAACTGCTTAGTGAAGCAAGAGATGAAATGTAATATCTTTTTTTTGTCTTTGATATGTGATATTTGTTATAGGTATCATATGTTAGGAAATAGCGATTCAAAATATATATTTTGTCCGCTATTCAACTATATATGAATGTAGCAGCGTTTATAGTAAATCTCACACTTCTAAGATAAATGACAGTTAGGTTAGATAGAGATAGGGGCGGAGCCAGCCTCTTCCCGGTTGAGTTAAACAACATACTGAGGAGTGTGCACTCTTTAATCTTGTGGAAACGTACCGTAATATTTACAAAGTGAGCATTGGTCGTTAGGTGTAGGGACGACAAGGAAGACTAAGGCACAGAAATGTTTAGCTTCGCCGCCCCTGAATGAATAGACACGAGTCAAGTTGAACATGGTGTGTAAGGCTCGATATAACCGATTTTGATACCTGTAACATTGTTTACTGTGCATATCACGTGTGTAAGGCTCGATATAACCGATTTTGACACCTATAACATAGTTTACTATGTATATCACGTGTGTAAGGCTCGATATAACCGATTTTGACACCTATAACATAGTTTACTGTGTATATCACGTGTGTAAGGCTCGATATAACCGATTCTGACACCTGTAACATGGTTTACTGTGTATATCACGTGTGTAAGGCTCGATATAACCGATTCTGACACCTGTAACATGGTTTACTGTGTATATCACGTGTGTAAGACTCGATATAACCGATTTTGACACCTGTAACATGGTTTACTGTGTATATCACGTGTGTAAGGCTCGATATAACCGATTTTGACACCTATAACATAGTTTACTGTGTATATCACGTGTGTAAGGCTCGATATAACAGATTTTGATACGTATAATATAGTTTACTGTGTATATCACGTGTGTAAGGCTCGATATAACATATTTTGATACCTGCAGATGTACTGCCGCTGGTGTTGGTCTTCCAGAAAGAAACTAAACATAGTTTCCGCTGTGATGTTTAGGATTTGTTCTATCTTCCGAATGTCCGTGTTGAACTGAACCTTTAATCCCAGTTTTATTCTGTAGTCGTCAAGATATTTTAACATGATATCGGCCTAGAAGGAAAAAGAATGAACCTTATATGATAATGTCGTGTCAAGAGAAAATAACTTATAACTACTCTCAATAATGATGTCAGTGTACGTTAAATATAACATCAATATGTTGTTAGACGTCACAGAAAGCACTTGGAGACAAACACTTTATATAGATAATGAAATGGGCGTAAGCTGTGTAAAATATTTCACAACCCATTAGGTGATGAAAATTAATTTATAGTGTAATTTTAATACCAATAAAAATAAACTAAATGAAGGAAGAGCTATTTATAACACTATTTAGATACTTCTAAAATGTGTTAATATACTTATGCTATTCTGAGCTTTAAGAACACTTTTTTTCCAAACCTTTTAAGTATAGTAGTCTCTTCTAATATAACACAAAGATATGTGGTTGTATGATGTCAAATAAAAAATAATTTAATTTATATAGTAAAAATTCTTCAAAAAAATCTTATTCCCGCAATAGGTTTCCCATGACTTCTGGGCTATTAAGCGCATCATGCATGATTTTTAGGCAGTTAAAAGCAATTTTTCGATATTTGTAACAATTCCATTGATTTGGATAATTCCCGCTAAAAAAGCACTGTTTTAAAATCTAACGGTTGTCCCGAAAGTGCGTAAAAGCACTAAGAAATTCAGGTTTGCCTATGCACATGGTAGAGAAACCTAGAACTTTTTTCAGAGCCACTTGGTGTGACTAGCATTTCAAGCTGTTGATAATTGTTAAAAAAAGAACGTGTTCCATGTGACTTAGGTCAATAAGTTATGTGTGAAAAAGAATGTAATATCAAATGTAATATATATGGTGAAAACTATATTGAAGAACCTCAGGGACTGCTTAAGTTTTTGTTTCTCATGATATTTCGCTCAATACCAAGCTTAGTATTTATGATCCAATCTGACTGATATTTTACAATATCTGAGGAAAAATTTCATTTTCATCCTTTTACAAAAATGCACAAATTGATCCAAATCTGGATGCTTACCATATATTCACCATGAAGAGACAGTGACTTTGATGTACTACTTGATCCAAACCTGATATATACTCGTTACCAAGTGACAATGATTTTGATGTACTACTTGATCCAAACCTGATATATACTCGTTACCAAGTGACAATGATTTTGATGTACTACTTGATCCAAACCTGATATATACTCGTTACCAAGTGACAATGATTTTGATGTACTACTTGATGCCAAACCTGATATATACTCGTTACCAAGTGACAATGATTTTGATGTACTACTTGATACCAAACCTGATATATACTCGTTACCAATCGACAAATTGATTTTA
>NW_013665644.1:1148192-1151026 GCF_000517525.1 Limulus polyphemus | reverse complement strand
TCGTTACCAAGTGACAATTGATTTTGATGTACTACTTGATCAAACCTGATATATACTCGTTACCAAGTGACAATGATTTTGATGTACTACTTGATGCAAACCTGATATATACTCGTTACCAAGTGACAATGATTTTGATGTACTACTTGATCCAAACCTGATATATACTCGTTACCAAGTGACAATGATTTTGATGTACTACTTGATGCAAACCTGATATATACTCGTTACCAAGTGACAATGATTTTGATGTACTACTTGATCCAAACCTGATATATACTCGTCACCAAATGACAGTGATTTTGATGCACTACTTGATCCAAATCTGGATGATTACCCCGTACTCGTTACTAAATAACAATGATTTTGGTGTAGTAGTTGATCTCAACCTGGATGGTTACCACGTACTCGTTACCAAGTGACAGTGATTTTGATGTACTACTTGATCCAAACCTGGACGGTTATTGCAAACTCATTACCAAGGAACAGTGACTTAATGTACTACTTGACCCAAACCTGATGGTTACCATAGATTCATTACCAAGGAACAGTGGCTTTGATGTACTTCTTAGTCCAAACCTGATGGTTACCATATACTCATTACCAAGGAACAGTGACTTTAATGTACTACTTGATCCAAACCTGATGGTTACCATAGATTCATTACCAAGGAACAGTCGCTTTGATGTACTTCTTAGTCCAAACCTGATGGTTACCATATACTCATTACCAAGGAACGGTGGCTTTGATGTACCTCTTAGTCCAAACCTGATGGTTACCATATACTCATTACCAAGGAACGGTGACTTTGATGTACTATTTGATCCAAACCTGATGGTTACAATAGATTCATTACCAAGTAACATACTAGTTACTTGCTTGACTTAACAGCTCACCATTTATCTCTTTCTTGATTAACCTATGCATACTTTCAGTCTTTAACAATTTACTCTTTGGAAGCATATTTTATGATCAAATCCTCTTTCACAGCTATCGTCCACCAAAATTATTTTCCCTGCTGTTTATTTTGTGTTCGCATTAAATTGTTTTAGGCACATTCAAGTTAACAACACTACTTATATTTCCACAAAGTCTGTGTTCATTAACATCTTTGTTACTTTTTCACAATTACCATTTATAAACATGTTAAATACGCTTATCTAAGCCTCACGCTCTATTTCTACTCCTTTATCAACCACTAGACGTTCGAGAGAATCACATATTTTCTTTTTGTTTAAAAGTTATATTTATGAATACAAATTACTTTAAAACATACATGATAAGTTAAAAAACCGAAGTCTAATGACTGTATATTCTATAACTTAACAATATAAAATAACTTTAAACAACAATATTTTTAAACTTATCAGAGCGTTGTTTGTAGACTGCAACTGCCAAGAGACCCTTAACACTGACGGGGTTTGGAGCTCTGTGTTCCATCTTCTGTTTTTTAAGCAATTATGTTGTTTTTAATGCTCTTGTACATAGTTTACGTTGTGAAAAAATTCCTTATCAACTTGAACAATAATCATAATCTAAACACAACAACAATGTACTCAAGAAACACCCCTGAAAGCAGAATCAACTCAAGTGTAGGTTTAATAAGTTTTGAGACCTATATTATGTTTCAAGTAGCTTACGTGAGGATAAAAATCCTTGGAGTAATGCTTGACGAGTAAACGTTCGTCATGACTTAAAAGAGAATTCCAGTCGTGACGGAGGTTGAATTCTTTGTTGGTTTTCCCTGTGTATCTTTTGTTGATGCTGATGAGTTTCCGGTGTCGAGGGTATAGGGAGAAAAAGTTTCCTAAGTTAAAAAAAACATGTTTATATTAGATTGTTTAACGATTCTTATGTAGAAGTAAACTATACATACTGTCTTTCAACTGTAAAAGTTGTGTCTTCTGGTGTTTCAAGTTAAGAGAAACTCGATCATCATTATCACAACTGATGTTATATATATATATTACTCTCAAGATTTTTCTACCTTATTTCTTAATTTCTGTAATATCCTTTTCAGAATAATTATACTTTCACAACATAATATAGAAATGTTACAAAGTATTTATAAATCAATTTACGATAATTTTTTGTAAAGGAATTTCAAGTGTATTTTTATATATACCTTTGAAAATGACTAGATTTTGTGAAAAAAATCTAATTACTTTAAACAGCTCAGGAGACTTAGATGACTGAAAAGATTAAAGGATTACAACAATTTTCTCTACAGTTTATAAGAGTTATGAAGAAAGCAATTTTGTCTAGTTAGTAACTTGGTTTACTCGAGGCGGAATTACAGATTTTAACCAATGAATTGGTAGAATAATTTCTTGGGTAATGGGAAATCTTTTCCTTTTCTTTCTCTGACTAATTTTTAGGTCATAGTCAGAAGACAAAGGGAATGCCCTGGGATTTTATGGTCGAAAGAAAACAGATTATCTTAAGTTATTTAGGGCCAGTCCTAGCGTCAAAAAATGCATCTTTTTCACCTTTGCATATCTGTCTGACCATGGTTGCCATGGCAACTAGCCGTCAACTACAAATTTTACACAAGAGTGTAATAACTTGTGAACTGCAAGCGATAAAAGCTTCAATCAAGAGTGCACAGCCTTGAAGAGAATGTGAAGATAATCACGAACGGTATTTAGTTTCTTCGTGTTAAACAATGGCAGAGTCACTGATGTCTTGCACATTCACTCGATCCGATTCATTGACCCGTGCGGCTTTCTGGAATTTAATAGAAGCATTGCACATTCACTCGATCCGATTCATTGACCCGGGCGGCATTCTGGAATTCAATAGAAGCATTGCACATTTAGTCGTATCGCTTCATG
>NW_013665644.1:1145743-1148053 GCF_000517525.1 Limulus polyphemus | reverse complement strand
CCGTGCGGCTTTCTGGAATTTAATAGAAGCATTGCACATTCCCTCGATCCGATTCATTGACCCGTGCGGCTTTCTGGAATTTAATAGAAGCATTGCACATTCACTCGATCCGATTCATTGACCCGTGCGGCTTTCTGGAATTCAATAGAAGCAACCTTTATTAAGAGAAACTCGATCACCGTAACGTGAGTGAATGGGAACAAGCTCTAAGTATAATGCCGATGTAATATCCTTGGTATATGATGTACGTTTCTACTGCAGATGCACCAACCAAAGGTTTGAGAATTATTGATAAATGTTGCACTGTGTATAGAACAGAGTATCGTGCACAAGCGCAAAGCTGCCTCGTCTCACAACTGAGTAAAGTGATGACTGTGATTATCTATTGTTTCATATTAACATTATGACACAGAAAACCTGTAATACAGCGTGAATGTAAATAATTCTGATATTTTCAGAAAAATGGAGAATTTTATTGCTTGACCTTGGATATGACCAGTAACATTGACCTTGGGTGGTCAAAGTCGTACGTTCAATGGGTAGCTGACACTAAATAATATAAATGTAGAATGTAAAACAAACATTCTTAACAAAGTTTTTTTTCGTGCTAAGTTTGTAATTGATGACTTGTTGCCATGGTAACTGTGGTCAGCTACAAATTCAAAGGTGGTAACATGCACATTCTGAAACTAGGATAGACTCAAAACACTTTTATAGATGTCTCATGCTTTCAATCAAAAAATTCCACGAGTCCTCTTTTTTGAGCCTTTTATTCACTGCGATATGTTATTTTAGTTTTTATTATAGAAATTACAGGCTTAGCTAGAACATAAATTACCATCAGTCAAAGTTTCCTGAAGTTGTGAAAGTAGAAAACTATATCTAAAAACTCGATTAGGCTATCAAGGAAGTGTCTCAGACACATCTATTCAGTTGAAAAATGCTTTATTTGTTTTCAAATGTGTACAAAATGAATTGACGTTCGAAACGCCTTCACTCGCACTTTATTCAACCTGGATAGCATACCTTATTATTTAATTGTAGATTTTTAGGGACAAACATTTACCGTTATATCAAATTACTGATTCTAGATAAATAAACTTTGTTGAACTAAGTAATTCTTCAGCTTGTTCGCAATGATAAATTATTAGTATTCTATTATGATGAAATTCTTATGTACACAAAATACTGTTTCGGCAGTAAAGCAATATTCCATGAAAGGCCGGGTGTGTTTAGGTAGTTAGCAAGCTCTGACTGTGAATTCGAGGATTCTAGTTTCCTAGCCCATCGCCACATAAACGCGCTCTGGCATTCTTACATTCAAGTTTTACATTCTTATTGCCCCCCCCCCCGGGACGTCGTTAAGCTTAAGGGCTTAAAACGCTAAATTTGGAGTTGGAAACAAATAAACAAACAATTATTACATTCAAGTACATGTAAGTGAACCGCTAGTAAACCGATAAACTACAAACTAACATACATTATTTACAAAATAATTCCTATTAAGAACCTCCATACTATCATAGATAATTTAAAATATATTTGTTAGTTTATAGGATTTTCAATTAAACTAATTAGTTTTTCTGGGTTGACATGCCAAAGAACAAACTGCATTAAACATAAACATATGTTCAAAGTACATCGAATTAATATTTCATTCTAACATTAAATCGCGGTACTTCATCATGATAACTATTTTCAACGAGTTTATTTCTAGCATTATACAGACTTATGTTATATATTAGAATATAGATTTTGGCCTAGAAAAGTAATATACTTCTGTTACTATCTCCAGAAGTACATTTTAAAAGTGGTCGCTGCCAAATGCATGAGCATTTTCATCTTTTTTATTCAAAAGTTTATTTTACTCTTAATTAAAATCCATTTCAAAATCATATATGGAAAAGGAAAGACAATTTGTCTTGCTTTTGAAATGAATTAATCTTAGATTTATCTCATGGTCATGTCTGAAATAATAAATGAGGTCTTACAAGCAAAATGAAATGGCGGACGATTTCAATTTCTCTACCAGATCTGTAATAATTAATAACTGTTAGCAAGGTTAGAAGCCATCTTGTCACCCATAGCATTACTGTTAGTCTTAGTGCAATGTTCGTTCTTAAATTAATATTTTAAAGATAAAGATAAGCCTGAATAGATCAATAGCGAGCCCGGCATGGCCAGATGGTTAGGGCGCTCGACTCGTAATCTGAGGATCGCGGGTTCGAATCCCTCACACCAACAATGTTCGTCCTTTCAGCCGTGGGGGCGTTATAATGTGACGGTCAATCCTACTATTAGTTGGTAAAA
>NW_013665644.1:1117794-1145320 GCF_000517525.1 Limulus polyphemus | reverse complement strand
CTAGTGCAGATAGCCCTCGCGTAGCTTTGCGCGAAATTCATAACACACAAACAGATCAATAGCGTTATGAGATTCGGATGGGTTCAATAGGTTTTGAACTACTTTCAGAATTTGTAGTTGTTCTAGTCCTTCATGGAGTATATAGGAAGAAAACATCCCTAATTCACAGAAGACTATTTAGATATACTAATTATAGTACTAATTTAGAGATACTTTGTTACTGATGTTCTCAACTTTATTAATAGAATGTTTCAGCTTTTCAGTGTAGAGGGGAACTGTAGATAATTTTTCATTGCCACAATACTATAAATTCAAGGATGGCCTGGATTAATTTAGTTAAGAGATGAAACACCTTTGGGTAAGATTGCTTAGATGTAAAGTACTGGAAGAAGTTTTTGTGTATTGTATTATTCTGGAGAAGCTTTCTCAGCTTTATACTGAGTCATAGTGTCTTGAGAGAGCTTCTTCTAGAAATTAATGTCAGTTAGTTAGTGGCAAAATTAAATGAATAGGAACCGCACCAACCTTGTTCACTTTCTGCTATTATAATACTATTATCAGGTTTAAGTACCTTAAGAGCAGTTCCTCCCATTAAGTTGAGGTTATCGTGGGAGTATTTAAAGTCATCCGGAGGATCATCGGCAAGTTAACGGACTTATAAAGCTAAAATCCGGGGTTTGATTCTCCGCGGCGACAAGAGGGCAGATAGCCCATTGTGTGGCTTTGTGCTGAAACAAACAAACAAATACACAAACAGTGTTGATCATTTGAATGTTTGGATTATGCCATTCTTTAATATAATTGTAAATGTGGTTAACTGTTTGTGGGAGGTGTCGAAGAGGACTTTTCTTTAAAAGTAGGTACATTTTGGTGATCGTTAAATAAATATTTCGTATGTTGATGTTATCTTTGTTAACTTTCTACGTGTTTTAAAAGACTTTTTTCTGTTAGTCATGAAATTCACGTTGAAGAGTAGATGAACGCTGTCAGAAGAATGAGTAAAGGTTTCATTAGAAAAGTAAAATAAAGAGAAAAAAGAGAGAGGCCAGAGTGAGGCTATTTTGGTATATTTTCTTCATCAAGACCTGGCAGCTGATGTGCAACAGCCCAAAGTTTATGCTGTAAGTCGGTAAACAAGTTGCTTTTGTGGAAGACAAATTAAGGAATGTGTGAAGATATGCTGGCTCTTAAAAGAGAGACACGGTAAGCTGAAGAAGATTGTTGTTTGGAGGCCATAGTGGCTGTAATGTAGGTTTTGAGTAGACTTTTGGGTAAGTCTGTTGAAGTGCTGAACTTTACTGTTGATCTGTGTAATTTTTTATTGTGTGCGTTGAATTATTGTTGTGAAAGGTATTTAGATGGTATAAAACTTAAGATAACAAACGTAATGTATGATCTAAGAATAAAAAGAATTGAACATTATAAACAAACTTATAAAAACATATATAAGCCCAACGATTACTGAAAATGAATTCTTTCAATTTACTACACTTGCCAATAAAAACAACGACCACATTATCCAGTTACTCAATATCAAATCACTCCAAATGTTTCAATATCATGAGCCTTTCAAACAAAGTAAATTCTAAATAAGAAATCAGCCTTCTCAGCAAAAATCTCAACTTCGTCCAACAAACAGCATTGTTAATGAATCAAACATATTTGATTTGTTGACTTTCGTGAACTTTCTCGAAAACTCATATATTTATTTTACAAGAAAACACACTCTCCTCATCAACCACTTTAAAATAAAAAATCCATCTTTGATATATGTCAGACTGACATTTCTTGTGCAAAGATTCAATAAAAATATTAAGCTGACGACACCATTGTTTTGACATGCATGATAATTTAGTTGTATAAAGTTAAAAGCAAATAATATAAGCTACAAATCTTTACATGTTTCAGTGGAACATGCTGTACAATCTTCTTAATCTTTGACATTCCATAAAAAGAGAATTACATTTATAAAGATGTATTAAAGCTGCATAATCCAAATCTTGATAACATTCCAACCTCTGACAATAATCTCCATTAAATAGAAATAATAGCTCTTTAAGAACTTTAACTCTGACAATAGTATTACAATAAAGCCAGCAGACAAAGAAGAGACGATATCACTGAATCTAAGTAACGATTTGATGACATCAGCTTTCACACACACACAAAAAACTCTCCCACGATCCTACAATTCGCTTTATTTAAGCCATCATGGATAAGCTTAAACAAAACTCCTCCAAAATGAACAAATTGCTAATAACACCTTCTAGTATTTGTCAGTTAAAAAGGTTTGTTCAGGACGATCTCGGTTTTGGCTATTCGCTGGTTTTCAACTTTGGGTCGCTCTGGATAGCTGAAAAGCGGCAGATACACCGGAGATAGAGCGATTATGCCAAGTAGCTTTTCATATTTAGCTTCTGAGTACCTGTAGAGATGAAAATTCAGATGCCATCCGTGCCATCCCTACATAAAGAATGATAGCGCTCTCTCCGATAGTTTTAAAGAGTTCAACACAAGTCTGCTCAATATGGGCATGATATTCTAAAGATTCGTGAACAACGGAAACTGCACACGTGTGTGTGTGTGTGTATGGTATCTTTGAGTTCATTCTGAATGATACAAATTTTGTACCCATCGTTCTGGTTTTGGGAAAATATGTGAACTGAAACCTTTTAGGTAAAGAAAGGATATTGAGTTAGTTTAGTGGCTGTGACAAAAAGGCTAAGCACGTTTGCCGTCACGTAATGAGAGATTAACACACTTTGAGATCCGATTTTTACGTAGTGTATATTGAATATGTAGTACTTAACAGGAATTCGACAGTCTAGTGTTGAAACCAAACAGAGTAAAATGATGAAACATTAGTCTTCATGAGAAGAAATTTCAGCCAATAACAAAATGCGACCAGGAGGAGCTACTAGTCAACAAGATCATAAAAGCTGACCAATGAAGTCAGTAATGACTCTTACAGTGGATACGATAGAATGTCGATACTTTGGGTTCGTATCGTTCTATTACGTCAATTCTACACTAACATCTGCAGCACAGAAAATTGCTTGGAAGACGTACAGAAGGGAGAAAATTGTGCTCAAGCCCGTTATTGTTTTGTGGAATGCATGGGAATAACTAGTCGGTCAGTTGTTTTGTATGACAGTCACGTGTTATTTACTGAAATTTCCTTCTCATGCCCACTCTATCTATTCTCTACATATTTCGATATCCTACCATATCTGATATCAGCGCTGCAATGCCAAACACTCGTCAAGAAACTCTATAATCACTCTATATATAACTATTACATTTTTAAAAATATAATTGTTTTTCCTGATAACCATATCCTAGATAAGTAGCACAAACCTGCTTAAAATCGTAGACAAGAAATCCCGTTTTGATATTCTGAATGGATTACAGAGCTAACGACATAAAAGTACGATAGAGAAATGCTACTTATAAATATTTTCAAATTATTCAAATAGGTCACACGTGTTATGTTTCTTCCGTCTTAATTCACTCATTAATAAATATATTAAGACCAAAGAAGCGCTAAATTTACTCGTATCGTAAACGTTATGCTTATAACAATATCTAAACAAAAGAATAATATATTTTTTTGAGAATCGAAGGTTTTATAATTCTGTGACGAAATCTCATAATTGTTCGTTATGCTATATTTTACGTATGCAAGAAAATGTAACTGACTAGTGTAGTTTTGATGACTCAGCGGCAAGCTTGAGGGCTTATAACGCTAAAATTTGGAGTTCGATTATCTGCGGTGGACACAGTACAGTTAGCCTAATGTGTAGCTTTACGCTTCACAACAACAAAAAAACAAATCTGTAATAGTGCGATCGCCATACAGTGTTTGAAGTCCCTAAAAGTTCTCATTTCAACTTGTAAAAAGTAAGAACTTTTATACTTTAGAGTGCATAAATGAAATGAAAACCAGAGGCGCTGTAACATACATTTCAGTGGCTGTGACAATGAAAAAAAAATGTTTTAGAAAGTAAAATTCAAAACGTAGAGCTTGCGACACGGTTTCGATACCCGTTGTGGTCAGAGCACAGATAGTTCAATGTATAAACGTAACTCAGCCTTATATAATATTTATGTGATGTTTTATTCCCATTAAAATAAATTTATATACTCGCTGATTGGTAAACATTTTCTGCTATCTAAGTCTTCTAGAATTTGAATATTCTAGGATATGCTACTGGATATGTTAAGTCTGCAAGATAACTGTGAGTTCCATCTTGAAACGTTGCGCAGCTAAGTTTTAAACTATCTACAGCAAAGATCTTTTACATAAGTGTGAAAACGTCCGTACCAAAGATGGTAAGTTCTATGTGGATGTTCCACATGGAGAGGGTAAATCCGTAAGGTGTGAGATTGGACTAATTTGCGAAAATATTCCTTAATACAACTTATTGTGTACCTGCTCAGTCAAATAAAATGTGTTTAGATGTGTGTAGGTTTTATAGGAATGCCCAAGTTCTCAGTTCTCTACTATATGGTGAATCTATAAAAATAGAAACTTTAGGCATTTTAACTCAGATCCATCTGACTCTCAGTGGCACAACGGTAAATCTACGGACTTACAACGCTAGAAAACGAGTTTCGATACCCGTTATGGGTACAGCACAGATAGCCCATTGTGTTGCTTTGTGTTTAACTACAAACAAACAAATCATATCCATCTAGTGTGTACTTACAAATGAAACAAAAAGTAGACTGCAGTTACTAATAATTGCCTAGAATTACATATATAATGATGATGAATATTTAAATTCAAAATCAAGTAACAAATTTCGTACTTTTCCAAAGTTCAAGTGTTAGTTTGAGCAATTAGCATAGCGATCTTATTGAAACGCTTTCTATAAATGAGAAAAGATGGTATATATATGTACATATTAAAATTAACTGGTATTATGTATTGTAGAAGCTGTTTAAGACATGAGATTTGTTTGATCATCTAATGATATAGATATATATATATTACAGAGATTAAGCATGTTATTTTAAAACGATTTTGGAGCCTCATCACATCTTTACAGTCCATGCTCTATCTGACGACCAGGTATTTTAATAATATTCCTGCAGCGTAGTTTCCATTGCAAAAGGCTTCGTTGTAAAGCTGTTATGTCCAAACAACGCCACTCCTCCCTGATGCTTTCCACAATCCACTTAATTGCAAACAAGCAACAAGTAAGCAAACTTGCGAAGGGATTAACAGTTTATCAACTTTTCGTGCTTTGATAAGAGCTACGATGGATTTTTTTTTCAGTTTATTTCCCACGTTATCTTCCATTCAAATTCATGCTACTGTTCTCTAGCACTATCAGACGCGCCATGGCGTTGTTCGTATTTAACTTACTCTTCAATAAGAACGAATAAACAGAATACTCGAGCTCTACGTTGGACTTTCTTACCCATAAGATTAACCGCCATTAAAACATTTGATTTATACTTTTTGTTGATAACTGAATGTATGTGTGCACACAAACATAACATCACAACGTAGAAAATGTTATCTGATTACTGTAACAATTCTGTCTAGTAATTTTCCCAGCATGATTAGAAAGATCAGCACACAATTGTTTAACTCATATATAACCCCAGGTTAGTTGTCATCTAGAGACACAACAACAATATTATCATAGAGTCGGTAGACTCCATATCTAGAGGTGGCCAAGATATTCAGTAGGCATAATACAAATATGCACGCTAAAAAAATCAATAATGATAGAGAGTTTTACTTTGAAATATGATTGCCACTCACTTTCAGTTGTTTCTCTATCTAACAAGCCCAAAAACGAGGCAGGAAACTATCGCTAAAATACGAAACCAGAAAGTTACCAACACACCAAATTATTCATCTTTCTATTTGTTTCATTCAAGATAACTTTACAACTACTTTATCATTAATGTCAGTTTAAACCTGAATTCATATATTACGTATATGTAGCAAAACTACTAATACCAATTGTCGACGTTCCTAATGTTGAACTACTGGCCACAGAGAGGGCAGTCGATCAACAGAAACCACTATACACACTAAGTGATTGATTGTAACTTTTATAATACATACACACCTCAAAGTGCGGCGAATATTTGTTGTATTGCACGGATTCGAACCCGGCTCGCCAGCTTCGAAATCCTGAGCTCTACCACAGGACCAACCCCAGCCCGCGGTCAGATTTCAGGCAAAATGTATAGGCAAAATTTGTTGAATTGTTACCGTTTATATATATATAATTCTTGGATATCATGATTAGGCACAATATAGTGAATGAACATTTATCTCAATAAAATACATAAGCTAGTTCATGTGTAAGAGTGTGCAAGTATTTAAATGAATGAAAAATGACAAACATGACATTTACGTTTTTAAAAATATCTTACAGACGAAATTCGATTATATTGTACGGTTCTGCAGTTCGTGTATTCAGGCGTCTAAATTGTCCCCCCCCCCTCCTCCTCTTGAAACACACAAAGCCGTTAGCACAGCACGTTCTGCGTGTAGTATAAAACATCCTTTATTATTAGTCAACGTACACTGCCCTTTTATTAAAGATTTTTCAATGTTGTTCTTTAATGATTAAACTCATATTTATGAGGGTGTTACTCATCTATTTATTGCTGTGCTATAGTTTTGTTATTCAATACATGTTGAATCGCTAATCTTCAGCGTATCATATTCTTAGTTTTCCATCGTATTATATTTTTGTTATTTATATTGACATAGTCCTTTTATTTAACAGTTACGTTTCTTAGTTTGGTACATTCCTTCCAATCTTTATTTTTTCATTGCTGTTCTTAAGTACGTTTTATGCTATAATTTCCTATCACTAAAGTTTTAAAAGCATATTTTCATATTGCTATTTATATATTTATAAAACTAACATATTCCTTCCTCATCACGGGATCCACGTATTTTTATAATTGTCAATTATTTTCTTAACGGATTAGCCAACTAAAACTGCCAAAAAGGCATAATAAAAACCTATGTTTTTTTTTCTGTAAAAAAAAGATCCTGCCCATGGAAGACGAGATTTATTGTTACATGTGAACTTGATATTACCGTTGATTAAGACCTTAGAAAATGGTAACTACACTCTCGAGATATATTTTATGTAATTGTTGTTGTTTTTTCACTTAACCAGTGGGCTACAGAAGTAATTTTTGTATATGCTGGTAGATAAAGAGAACGATCGATTATTACTCAATACAACCAGTAGTATTCTTAATTTTTATACCTGCCTATTCTGAACAATAGACGCCTATAATACAACAACTAGTAAGTGAGATCTGAACTCAGCAGATGATAGAATTATTAGACAGCTGGTACGTTTTTAATAATGCAATAACCTACCGGTTCTTTCCTAGGGGTGGCAATTAGGTACAGGATTGCATCATGCAAGGAAAAACTCTGATTAGTTCGTACTTCTAGAGCTAACACAATGTCAATGTAATTAAGGACGTTTGAAGCGTGTTTGACTGTTGCGTGCATGCAAGCAATCTTTTACCAAAATGTTGATGAAATTAGTTTAGATATTCTACAAACATTGACAGACCAACTTCAAGAAGATCTTATCATTAATATTTCTTACAACACTTCAATTAAGTTATGGATAATTTCGGACATAGGAGAAGGATTTAAGGAATACAAAAGATAACTTTTTATACTTGGTCAGCAATAAACGTAAAAAGATGCTGTGGAATCCATAGAGCTTGTTTTTACTTTACCAAATGCTCAGCAGAAACACTTTTGAAATCATAGAGTATAAAAGGCAGTGTAGTCCACTGGCCAAACAAAACAAATAACTATATATCAAATGTATCTCGATAGTACAGTGACCATTTTGAACACTAATATCAATTTCAGATGTAAAACACAGATACTGCTTATCTGAGCCACATTATTAGAAATCACGCTGAACACTACCAAACATTTCGTCGAAAACTTCTCCGTTAAATGGATTCCTCATATTCACGAATTTCGTATTTAAGAATAGATGTCCCTGAGTATTCTTAAAGTTTATACATTACTGGAAAAAAAAAAGTTGAGTACAAAATTATCAAAACTTCATTGTATCGCAACTACAAAAGAGAATGATTCTCTAAATGTATTAGCATGAACAGGGATTTTAGATTCAAGAGCTATGGCTAAAACCAAAGACGTATTTTGACTTGTTCTAAGCTATGTCTTTTAATCGTAATGTGAACAAAAGGTGTAAAATTCCTCGTTAAAGTTTGTGAAACTTACATTCGCTAAAAGCGTCGGACAATTGTTACGTGTTTTCAGAATATAAAAATATCTGTCTTAAAACGTCAGATAGATGATTAAATACTATTCCTAAAACTACATCAAAATTTACTCTTGTTGAGAAAAATAATTCATGGTTTCATTTTTTTTTATCATCTACTATATTTCGTTTCTCTCTCTCTCCCGATTTTCCAATAAAAAAAGAACAAACATAAACATTGGATGAAAACGAAAACACTCGTGATAACTCCAGAAAAATTCGATAGTATAAACATTGTGGGGGCGAGTTTGTTTTCCTTTTCCTGGGGATATTTGTTTCTAAATCTCAAAATGTGAATGGCAAGACAAACATTTATCGTCATCTGAAAACCTAAGGACGGTTTTAATTCGAAGTTTCGGTAAAGTTAAATGGCTTCGAACACCAACCAAAGATAAACAATGACTGTTTCGTAGAGTCAAGATAAACTGGTTAGGAATATGCGCAGTAATGTGAGAACTTATTGGACTTTTGGTCGAAAAATAATAATATTTGTACTCAATCATGATAAGTGATCAGAGTTTTTGTATTATTTGCTCTTTATTACTCTAGGATCCTAGAAAAGCGTGTTTACTACTCGTTCAATATTTTGGATTCGTTATCTTTCATATTGGATAACACAATATAAAAAAGATATATGAGCAAAATATAATATAAGGATGGACTGAAAATTAAAGAAAAGTTTCGGGAAACTGAAGCCTACAATATATTATATTTGTTTTTAGAATTTTAATGCAAAGCTACATAAGAAGTATCTGTGCATATAACTTTGAACTTAAAGGCCAGAGGTAAGGCAGCTAGTCAAAATAACAGCCCCCACCCTCACTCTTGTGTGACTGAATAGTGGGATTTGTCTCTTACTCTTAAAGTATACCCACGACCACAAAGTGCGGAGCACGTTTTGGCGGTAACGGGAAGCAAGCCATGTCCTCTTGAATTCACTTTTCGGAACGCTAACCATTACGCCACGCCCGCTCGATGTAGGTAGTCATTAAATGGAAGAACCCGATGTGTAAAGGTTTTTTAAAACAAATTTTACTAATACTTTTTCATTTCTAATTTTACAGAAAAACTTAAGGAAGCAAATTTTTCAACGCTAGAGTATGTTTACTTTTTTATGATTTTTGATAGCATTTCAGGAATTCTTAATAATAATCTAGGTTCGATTCTCTTGTACTCGTCATTAAAATCGTGATTCTGTTTCCAAAACAAGGTTTGTGCGTCATAGATATTACCACAATCTACCATTGAAACGAGTGGGAGACGCAACGGAAGAAGCCACGTGTGTATGTTTAGATAACTGTTTGAACAAGGCCATGCATTATCAGGAACAAGACAACGAGCTGACAAAATACAGAAGAGCCATTGTATGACAGAAGAGTCTCATTTTGTCAGCTCATTGTCATGTTCCTGATAATGCATGTCCTTGTTCAAACAGTTATCTAGAAAAAAAATAACAACTAAAACCATTTTGTTGTTAAATGAAGCAGAAACTACACACCAGTTGATGAAATCTACAGTTGGTCATCATGGAAAAAAGAAACAAACAAATCAATAGGAACTATTCACAAATAATAAGTACCCAAAAGATAAATATACCGAAAAACCTTTGGAGGAGCAGCTGCTTGATACTTTGTTGTTAAATAAAATAACAGTTTCTCTTCCTGGACGTGTGGTTTAAAACAAATACTTCTCTTAAGGTCCTGCTGAATATTACATTACAAGTACATCATTTACAAATGTTTTATTTTTCTCAGTCCACCTAGTTTTTAGAATTGGGCATTCTGTAACAAGTGTTCATATGTTAATATTTCAACACTAAACTTGCACACCTTCATTAAACCCAAAATCTAAATCTACTGTTTTTGAAACTGAATTTAATTGACTAAATTGAATGGAACGACAAAGGTAAGTTATTGTCTGATATTAATACATTCTCTTCTTCAATTACTTTGTAAATATATTCTTAATTTATCTGTAGATGAAGAAGTTTCTCAGATGTTGGAATTCAGCTCTATTCAAATTTTCTTATTTGTCAATCGATGTCACAATAGTAAGAGTTACTTTACACTATATCCTCAACTTTAATTAATTTCTGAAGCGGTAAGTTTTCTATGTTTTTCTTAGATTTTTCGACGCGATACATGACGGAGACTTTAAGTTGCAATAGATTAAATATATTTAGTGAATAATCCATTATAAGTGGTAATTAAACTTAACTGAATTCCACGTAAGAAAATTCCTCAAATTACGTAGGTTTCATTGTTCGTATTCGTCAAACTTGAGTAAGTTAATTTGATAATATAAGCTTTTTATTAAGCTATTTTCTTTGTTAGTGGCGTTTTCAATAACATGTAAAACGATTTGCATAAGATTAATGAGGCTTCAGAATCGCACATATTAAATTGAAAACTTACTTATAAATAATAAGTAAGAAACTAACAAGTGGTTAAAAGTGATTAAAGTGGTTAAGAAAATTTGGGGTGCACACAAATCATTTTCGTAAAATAGCATACAGTCGATTTTAATAAATTTTAATAATTCAGCTAGTGGCGCCCCCCAGTAGCAGAGCGGTATTTCTGCGGACTTAAAACGCTAGAATCCGGGTTTCGATACCAGTGGTGGGCAGAGCACAGATAGCCCATTGTGTAGCTTTGTGCTTAACTTAAAAACAAACAAACCAACTAGTGGCAATTATAAACGCACGAAAATCACTTTCTTGTAATAAAACTAGCAATGGTACCGTTATTAAAAGAGTTGACGGAGGATGGCGTTGCCTAGCTGCCTTCCCTCTAATCTATCACTTCAAATTTCATAATTGATTAGCAAACATCTACACGTGATATCATTTTCCTATAATTCACAATTACGTACTATTGATGATTCAGAATAAGGGTAGAAAAGATAAAGTAATCAGATTACAACAGTTTTGGCATCATAAATAAAATATGTAAACAGAAACTAGCTTAAAATATGATAACTCCTTAACTTTAATTAAGCAGAGAAGTCGAAATTTTGTTCGTGTGGTTCTACATTTTACTTAAAACTAAATAAAGGTTATCTGCCTATAGCCGTCATTAATTTTGAACTGACAAAGGAAAGGCAAAAGAGCCAACAGCACCAACTGCCAACTTTTGGGCTACTCTAATTGAATAGTGGGATTTGACAGTCATTCTTATAACGTACTGACGGTCCCAAAATGAGGAGCGCGATTTTGCGACAACTGGGCCCTCGAATTCATAGTCCGGCACGCTAATCACTCGCCCACGCTAGGCTCATAAATTGAAATAAAAGTTAATTTTCACTAATATAACTTTCATAGTCTAAATCAATATTCCTAATCTTGATTAAGAAAACTGGAAACAGCATTATGAAGCTCACCACACGTAATGTTGACAGCATAATATTAAGTGGAAAAAACGTAACAGCAAAATAATATTTATAATATAAATTAAGTAAGGAAAGAATAACATAAGCTAAAACACAGCAAAATAGCATATATTAAGTAGAGAAAGAATAGTAGAGGTGAACTCACTGTAAAAACGTTTATATTGTAGATAAAGATGGAAACGATTAATATAAGTTAACACTCTAAATTTTTGATAGTGTAGATTAAATAAAGAAGAAAAACGGAATCTAGCTGGCTAAAATCTTTGATAATATGGATTAAGAAGAGAAAGAATAGTAGAAGTTAACTCACTTCAAGAACTTTGATATTGTAGGATAAGAACAGCAGAAGTTAACTCGCTCCAAGAACTTTGATATTGTAGGATAAGAATAGCAGAAGTTAACTCGCTCCAAGAACTTTGATATTGTAAGATAAGAATTGCAGAAGTTAACTCGCTCCAAGAACTTTGATATTGTAGTATAAGAATAGCACAAGTTAAATCGCTCTAAGGACTTTGATATCGTAGGATAAGAATAGCACAAGTTAACTCGCTCTAAGAGCTTTGATATTGTAGGATAAGAATAGCACAAGTTAACTCGCTCTAAGAACTTTGATACTGTATGTTAAAAAGGGAAAGAAAATTAAATTTAACTCAAAATAGCGTGATCTTAAAGAGCAACAGGAAAAATGAATACATGTTACACGTTGTATCTAATAATTTCCATGTTGATATAATTAACAATAATTTGATCTCCATAATCTAAGTCAAGAAGGATAGCAGAAATGTGAGTAACAGAAATTAGTTCACTGAAAAATACTGATAATAATGTGGCAAAAATGAAATACTAGATATTTAGTTTTTAATACAAGAGGGAATCGTCAATAACCGCGGCACTTGAAATTCTGCTAGGTAGATTAGAGTAAATTAATCTGTGACACATTGGACGTGGTCAAATACATCAATCAAAAGAGTTTGATCTCCTGAGTCCAAAACTGCAATTAGATCTCAAATTGGTCAAGAGGTGACGGAGCTGAGTTAAAAGTTTGTACTCGAGAAAACAACAAAAACTCAAAGCCGTTCTACGAGCTGGTATGCAGCGGCTAAAAATAATGTTGATAATGCATTGAAAAGGAAAACACTAGACAGCTAGTTTATGATTTTACATGAATATCACTTGCTAATTTATAAACCATACATTTGTTTGCATATCTGTAGCTCAGGTTATTGAAACTTTTCGGTGTTAATTTAGCTCATTGGCTTGCGTAGTAAATGAAACCTAGAAATCATTTATGCAAATCAAGAGCGTTAACACGTATTAAATTTTTATGAAAAAACAAGCCTCCATTTTCCCTAAGGATCTCAAGAATCGTAAGCAGATTTGTTTATAGCTCAAGCACAATCGATTTGATAGACAGGGAGTCTTGTGTCAATAGCCTTAATCTACATCTTGGCAGTATCCGACAGAGTGTTCTGGTTGTGTCTGTAGCTTCGAACTTGGCCTACGCCTAAAGCGACTTGCAAATGAAAAAAAAAAAACTGACTGTAGTAGTCGTAGTGACATTTTAAATATGAAAATGCAGGTTGCCATTCTTTTTCTCAGTTATGCCGTCACATCCCATCTGTAAGTCCACGGTTACTTATAAACATATCAAAATATATTAACTTTTAGCTTTGCACCGAGAACCTTTTAATCATAATATTCACTTGTTAAGTATCACCTTCTCGTAAGACACATCGATGATACCATATTTTATTTTAAACAAAGATATGAATATAAATTACTTTTAAAAGCGCTCATAAAGAGCCAATAAGAAAACGCGTAAATGCCGAGTAAAGATAAAGTCGAGAGATATCAAGGGAGTACGTAAAACAAATTCAATTCGAAAATATGTGAAACCACTTGAAAAAAGTACAGAAAAAGGTGGAAAATTGCACTTTAATAGTTGACAACTGCGTCATACTTTTTTTTACATTTGCTGGCATTCTTTATTGGAGCTCGAACAAATTTAACAGCTAAACAAATTTCAAAAAGTCGATTAATCAGCATATTTGCAAATTTGTTTCATTTGCCAAAAATATAATTTTAAAGTCTTTGGAAAAGCCATTTTTTAAATATAGCAATATTCTGCCGTCTTTTTAATGTAATAATATTCTACAAAACAAACAACAACAACAATAACAATAATAATAACTTAGATGGCATAAACTTCTGGTTTATTGGAAGTAAGAAGTACACTACGTTTCACCAGGTTGCCCTGGCATTTTCAGGTGATCGACACTTTATATATATATTTGTATAATTCTAAGATATTTTAAAAAGATATTCAACTCGAGAAAATATTAAATCCCCAACTTTCTTGGTTCCTATTTAATCTCTCCATAGTTTACAATTACCACGTTTAACTGCATGTCAAAGTCTTCATCTTAAGTTTCTCTCAAAACGTTTAAAGACTAGGAATTTCGAAAATCTCAGATATAATGTGCAGCTTTGAAAATCTAATTTGGCTAAGTTCGCTCTTGTTCAGTCAAACACCTACTCTATAACTTTGGTTTGCAAAGTGTTCGTTATTTTCTGAGATCGCTGAGCATCTCTTGGCTTTCATCATGCTTTCCGACAGCTGTCGTGTAGTTAAATGGTCTTCGAAGTATTTATCAAATGCTGTTTATCTACCACTATGTACAAACATTTAGTGCTTCCGTTTATTATTTGACTTTAATAATAAATTTTGCTTCATTGTCTCAGTATCAAAGCTAATTCATATGCATTAAAATGAATGAAAATACGTAAGTAGATGTGTGGCAAAACAGTATTCCCCAAGTACTCTAGAATGAAGTGTGTAATCCTTTTAATTTCAATACTCTCAGTGTAGATTCATACTAAACAGTATAAATGTAACTCAGCCTTATATAATATTTATGTGATGTTTTATTCACATTGAAATAACTTAAAATTAATATACTCGCTGATTGTTAAACATTTTCTGTAAAATTTGAATATTTTAGGATACGTTACTGTTGTGTTTAAGTCTGCAAGATAACTGTGAGTTCCATCTTGAAACGTTGCGCAGCTAAGTTTTAAACTATCTACAGCAAAGATCTTTTACATAAGTGTGAAAACGTCCGTACCAAAGATGGTAAGTTCTATGTGGATGTTCCATATGGAGAGGGTAAATCCGTAAGCTGTGAGATTGGACTAATTTGCGAAAATTTTCCTGAATACAACTTATTATATACCTGCTCAGTCGAGTAAAATGTGTTTAGATGTGTATAGGTTTTATAGGAATGCCCAAGTTCTCAGTTCTCTGCTATATGGTGAATGTACAAAAATAGAAACTTTAGGCATTTTAACTCAGATCCATCTGACCCTCAGTGACACAACAGTAAAACTACGGACTTACAACGCTAGAAAGTGAGTTTGGATACCCGTTATGGGTACAGCACAGATAGCCCATGGTGCAGCTTTGTGTTTAACTACAAACAAACAAATCATATCCATCTAGTGTGTACTTACAAATGAAACAAAAAGTAGACTGCAGTTACTAATAATTGCCTAGAATTACATATATAATGATGATGAATATTTAAATTCAATTCAAGTAACAAATTTCGTACTTTTCCAAACTTCAAGTGTTAGTTTGAGCAATTAGCATAGCGATCTTATTGAAACGCTTTCTACAAATGAGAAAAGATGTAATATATATGTACATAATAAAATTATCTGGTATTATGTATTATAGAAGCTGTTTAAGACATTAGATTTGTTTGATCATTTAATGATATAGATATATATATTACAGAGGTTAAGTATGTTATTTTAAAACGATTTTGGAGTCTCACCACATCTTTACAGTTCATGCTCTATCTAACGACCAGATATCTTAATGATATTCCTGGAGCGTAGTTTCCATTGCAAAAGGCTTCGTTGTAAAGCTGTTATGTCCAAACAACGCCACTCCTCGCTGATGCTTTCCACAATCCACTTAATGTTCGATGACGACGTTTTAATAGTGCCTGTTTCAGCTTTCCGATCACACATCTGTCCGTAGGAGCTATATTCGGTGATCTGACCAGTATTTGTTTGTATGAAATAGCATGAATACCAGTTTCATTCTCCAGGTATGTGACAGTTGAACGGACATGTCGTGGAAGCTGTTCGTGTACACTTGACTTGTTTCACGTTTCCACAGGAAGATTATTCTTAATTATGTTGTGTATTGTTGCCTGGGGCAAGTAGACATATCCTGCTACTGACTTTTGTGTTCGTAGATTCTCACCCATTACAAGATGCCGCACTCTGCGTACCTGGGCTGGAGTACGAATAATCGCAGGTCTCTTTGTGGATGGCCTTAGTATCCTAAATTGATCCATATTCTTTTGTTTTCCAATACTCTTTACTACAAGGGATATACATGTCTTGGAAATTCTAAATCACGATCTGAGTTATGATCTGAGTGTATGAATGATTCGTGTCAGAAAGGATTGTTATATATGCTTTCCAAAAATTAATCATTATTAGGTGGCATCACACTAGCTACGAAATGTCAATGTCAAAATATTGTTCTAATACACGCCATTCCACCACGAAATTGTATCCATTGTGGTTCTCAAGTGACTTGCTAATTTACATATTCAAAATCATTTAATATGACGCACTCACCTCTCTGTATATGAGTATACATAATAAGTTGGTAAAATGCACATTATCAGTTATTAAAGATGCACTTAGAGAGCTGGTAAAATGTACGTTGCAGCTTGAAGAAGAGATAAGCACGCCAGACTTACAAGCCAAATGAAACGTCACATGAAAATGGCCGTAAAAATGTAAAATTAACATGATCCACACATATGAACTATCAAAGACAATCTTATAAGGCATAATGGAAGGACTGAAAAAAACGAGGGCAGCAAACGAAAACAATATTATTATGATTATTAATCATTATTATTATTACAATATTATAATAGCAATATTAAAGAATAGCAAAGCTACCTCTCTCTCAGATATACTTACAGCTGCCAGGGACCAAATTCAAAGGAAAAACGTCATCAGCAAGGCATCCCATGTGATGCCACTACGATCATTTTGACGGTAACAGGATATATGAGGAAATTCATATAACAATTGATAATGATGTAACACTTTCAAACTTTGTGGTGTTCTTTATTAAAGTGATTTCATGCCTTTAATTAAGTCGAACTAAAATAAAAATAACCTTTTTACGAATTCTTAGTGATGGGTTGTTCCTTTTAAATATATCTTTATCGACATTCCTTGTCATTTCTTACTCAGTTGACTTCTTTTCCTTGAAACTTTCCTAAGGTCAAATGATCATGAAGCCAGAAAAAGCAAGTAAAAGGCAAATATCTAAAAGTAGATAAAAAATGCTAGTACTTTCCTTATTGGTGATTTCTAGCTCTGGGTCAAAGGGCCTAATTATAAAAAACAATGTAACAGTTTACCATGAAAAATAGCTTTTCATAAAAAGGTATAAAACAAACAAGAAAGTGATATTAATGCATGCCAACAAAATGCAGAATAAATCGTAAAACCGAGAAACAAGGTAGTTCAGGGGCGACATTTTCGATAGTTAATCTAAGAGACGACGAAAACAAAAAATTGATAATTCGTAGAACTTAGATATAGGTCGAAGTTTAGAGTTACCAAATGCAAAGCTCTGCAAATTTGCTAAACTTTCCAACATGATCTAGGCCTGCACATCTCAACAGTTTAGTTAAGGCTGCAATACCTTGCTATTTAAGTCTCAGAAATAAAAAGAATAAAACAACGCTGTTACTTAATTATTATTTCATAATGAAGTAACAGTTGAAAAGTAAAGTCAAAGCAAGTTTCTACCTTAAATTGTCTTATTTTATTGAAATCTCTGTGCTACACGAAACTTCATTATTTATATGTATATATAAATCATATTTTGACCCTGTAAAAGGAATAAACCTTGAATTACAATTAACTTGTAAATAAATTGAGTTTTATTCTGTTACTAAAAAAACAAATGGAAGAGAATTTAACTTTAGAGAAAAGAAACATAGATATTATAATTTCATAGATCAAAAAAGCGGATAAATATAGAATGGGGTAAATATGACCCAAAGATTTTATAATCGGATGCTTTAATAACTTGGAAGATATAAATCCAATTAGACAAAATTAATAAATTAAAAAAAATAATTTTTTTTTGAGAAATTCAGAAAATGGTTATTTTATGTACTTCCTAAGATCCATAAATCAAAAGAGGTATGAAATATTGTTGGAAACAAAAAATGAATATATTTATATTATAAAACCTCCCAGTATTTCTGGAAGCCCGATTGTAGGAGGTAATCATAAAATTACTGAACACTTAATTGATCCTTTGAACATATTGCTAAAACCGTTTTTCTCGTATATTCCAAGTCTTATTAAAGATGATTTTGAATTTTGCAAAATTGGAAAACAAATTAAGAAGAAAATCAGAGTTTTGTTTAATTAGACTACATATCCAAGCATTGAATATTATTATGGACTTAAGACTATCGAATTTTTTTCTGAAGAAATATAAAAAAAAATAATTCAGTCTAAATTTAATAAGGGTTTTGTATTAAAAGGGTTAGATCTAGTTTAAAAAAGGAACAATTTTTTTACTAAATTTCTGATACAACAGGGGTACGAAAGTTGCTCCAACTTATGCTAATATCACTATGGGATTTTTCGAACTACAATTATTCAATATACTACCTAATTAATATGAATTTTGTAGATTACTTAAAACGTTTTGCAAAAGGTTGCTAGACGACTGTTTTGTGATATGAAAGGATACTCAAGATATTAATATGTATTTTGGGATTTCAAATTCGATAAAACAAGGAGATTAAGTTCACCTTTGAAAGACGTAAGAAAGCCGTGTCCGTTTTAGATACGCTGGTAAGTGTTTCCACCATAAAAAGAAATTGTAACTGATATTTTTTACAAACTTACATTAGTATGTAAATTTTTTTAGTAATCATTTCAAACATATAAAATTAAGTGTTCCTGTAAGTCTTGCAAGTACACTATATCGTTTGGTTTCCAATGAAGAAACTACAGTTAATATATTACTATAATGTGTTTTGTTACAGAAAAGCCATATCGGGCTATCTTCTGTGTTCACAGAGGGGAATCGAGCCCCTGATTTTTGTGTTGTAAATCCGAAGACTTGCCGCTGTCCCCCCTAGAAACAATTACTGGACCTAGAACAGGTTTTAATTTAGTGTCACTATCCGAAAAATGTTATATTACGAGGTTTGGAAATAGCTAAGAATATTTTTGTATATAAAAAAAAATTCGACAGACAGATTAATTAACTTAAAGAGAATGTTATATCTTTTTTAGTGACATATTGAAGATTTAGGATAAATTTATATAAATACCATGTTAGATTTCCAGAAAAGAGCCCACTATATACCAGCAAACATCTTAATGAGTATATTTAGAGAAAATTCTAAAATAACTCTATTTTAATGTTTTCCCTTTTTGTGCGTGTAGTGTAAAACATAAAACATTATTTTTCGAAAAATATTTCTTACCTTTTTTTGGTGCCATTTTAAGTAGATAGAGGGCATAGTATGTAAAGCTAGCTGGAATTGTGAAACTGTAAAAACTATTATTAAGAGTCACAAAAAGGGCAAAGAAGTAAGTAAAGGTACATTTTAAATTATAATTATTAGAGGTTAGGAAACCAACTGGTTTTGTATAATAAAATAATATATAGCACTGGTTGAAATATGTATAACATGTTTGTGGTACCCGTAGTTTACTTTGGTTTGATATGAAAAAAACAACGGTGTAACATTTGTCCCCCCTGGTGGTGGGACAAAAGTAAGTCTACGGACTTATGATGCTAAAATCTACGGTTCGATTCTCCGTGGTGGACACAGAAGATAGTCCAATGTGGCTTTACTATAAAACAAACAAATAGCTGTAGCATTTGACTTTTAAGTATGGTTTATTTCTGCTTTAAATGACATTACTTAAATATATGTATAAGATGCGTGTGGTCAATGTGACTTATTATGATTTTTACATTGTTACTTGAGCATTTGAACAACTGTGTGTTTCGTACGATTTGTATAAATTTGTGTGGATTTATTTAACTTTTAAAATTGTCTTATTTTATCGAAAGCAGTGGCGTAGGAAGCGGAAGGTCCAGGCCCCCACTTTTCCATTTGTTACAGTGGAAATACATAGAAATTAGGAAAAGTAAGGAAATGCATAAAATTGAATTCAGAACCTAAGAGGTTCTCTGGCCCCAAGGAAAGCTGTGGACCCCGGTATTAATGGGAGCGTCCGTGGCGCACATTCCCTCGCTTCGTTCGGTCAAATATACCTCTGGCCTCCAGCTTTTAATTTGCTTCCTACACCCGTGGAAAGGCCTGTCAACAATACACCAAACTTATATATATATATATATGTGTGTGTGTGTGTATTAACAAGAAGATACTCTGGAAAGGCCTGTCAACAATACACCAAACTTATATATATATATATATGATGTGCATTAACAAGAAGATACTCTGGAAAGGCCTGTCTACAATATACCAAACTTATATATATACATGTGTGTGTGTGTGTGTTGACAAGAAGATACTCTGGAAAGGCCTGTCTACAATATACCAAACCTATATATATATATGTGTGTGTGTATTAACAAGAGGATATAATTTTTTAAAACAATGTTTAGAAATCTGCGTAAGGTTTTCAGTAATCAAGTAATAGCCACTGGACTTTTACGTTGACAAAGAAGCCTTTCTTTAGCAGCGCCATACTTCAGGTCTACGTCTTCTTTTTAATTGTATAGTAATCTGGTTTTTATGATACCAACCCATTACCTGATTGTTAACAGTTTATGGAAAAATACACATCATCCTACGCCTACAGAAGAACATTCTTACTCGTTTATGTTCATTAACATCAAATTAATTTTATATAATCTTTATATAACACTCACTGTGCATTGAGAATATCATTGATGGATTAATTAGATTACATGAACATTCGTTCTTCTAACTAATGATTTAGTAAAAAATAAATCTGAAGCTGAATCTGTTATTCAGTTCTACCCTTTATCAGTATTAGTATTTGAGTTTTATAAACAGCTTGTCGGCTAAATAATTCATAAGAATAAATTAGTCACATCAATGCTGCATATTCTTGAAATTCCTATATAAATATGTGAGTAAAAGACATCTCAAAACACCATATACGTGAGCAATGACTTGTTGACGTTCATGGAATACTTATTAAACGAATATAAGCGAGCAACAATATAAGCCCTCTGATGTTGAAAATGTTAAACACAAGCATAATTAGTTAACACAATCGAAGCATAAGATTCAATAAAAACACAAATTGCAAATTCAATCTTTATTCTGTATTGCAATAATATAGATTACATTTATGAAGTGATAGACTAGAAGGAAGACAGTTAATCAACAAAATCAATGGTCAGTTCTTGGGCAACCGAATAGTGAGATCTGATCATCAGTTTTATAGAACATCTACAACCCCTAAGTGCGGAACACGTGTTTTGCGGCAACAGGACGCTAACCATGAACCTGCGGATTCATAGTCTGGGCATTCCATACAATAGATTACGTCCGGCCCTATTTATACATGTAACTAAAATAGTTACCAATATACATTTATTAAATGATTTGTTAAGTAACTTATTATATGATTACCATCTATTATAATTAAAAACCTATTTTACAGTGACGCAGTGTTGACCACGTTAATGGCAAAGGAGCGAGTCCTAACATTTCGGTGGAAATATATGGTCGAGATCACATTTATTTATATTTTACAAGTAGTTTGCAAAATCGAAATCACTGCAGGCATTTGTAAATATATGAATTTTCGCGCAGACAAAAATTATAATCTGAACCTCTGTGAAAAACTACAGCTAAGTGCTCTACATAATTTTTTTTTCTGTCAACAGTTTAATCATGTAAGTGCAAGCTGATTTCCGTAATGTGTGAGGTTTATTGAATATCTTCATATTATGTCCACAATCGTGTAGTTCCAACGTGATTATATGACACACGTGGGAGTTTAAGCTTCCTTACATTTACCGAAAAGCTTTGCTTTGTTATCGCGTATCATGGTTGTAAAAAGTGAAGTTTTACTCGTTTTAAGTAGCATAAGAGGACCATTAATATTAAGTAAATATATCGGGGGATGGACTAGAACGTAATAAACACGCTTTCATTGACTTGAACGTTATATAATTTTGTACTTTTATGTCTTTCGTTAGTAGCGATAAAGCTCAAGTCTAAGTTTGTTTGTGTTTTGGTTGTGCGAGACCATTTGATTATTAACAGTCTAAAGAAAAATATAATGTTCACATAATATCCACTGAAGAATTTAAGATTAATAATTCTAATATTTTTTGACGTTAACTTAACATTCTAACCTAATATGCGATATACATACGTGTTTAAGCGTTATTAGTTAGCTATTTGTACTCGTGGCAAACTGTCATGCGTAAATAATCTCTTCCAAACAAAAGTAGAAGATCTTAGAGTTTAATTCAGCGCAAGTTGCAATTTTTTTCCCTCGTGTAAAAAAAAGCATTAATAGTTCACATATTTTTTACGCTTCTAGGTGCATTTTGATAACTGACATGTTTATATAAAAAAACATTAATAGTTCACATATTTTTTATGTTTGTAGATGCATTTTGATAACTGACATGTTTGTATAAAAAGCATTAATAGTTCACATATTTTTTATGTTTGTAGATGCATTTTGATAACTGACATGTTTGTATAAAAAGCATTAATAGTTCACATATTTTTTATGTTTGTAGATGCATTTTGATAACTGACATGTTTGTATAAAAAGCATTAATAGTTCACATATTTTTTATGTTTGTAAATGCATTTTGATAACTGACATGTTTATATAAAAAAGCATTAACAGTTCACATATTTTTATGTTTGTAGATGCATTTTGATAACTGACATGTTTGTATAAAAAGCATTAATAGTTCACATTATTTTTTATGTTTGTAAATGCATTTTGATAACTGACATGTTTGTATAAAAGCATTAATAGTTCACATATTTTTTATGTTTGTAGATGCATTTTGATAACTGACATGTTTGTATAAAAGACATTAATAGTTCACATATTTTTTATGTTTGTCGGTGCATTTTGATAACTGACATGTTTCTAAGGAATGAATTGTTATAGTATGTCATTCAACATACGTATAAAAAACAGTATTATATATATATACAGTAAATGTAAGACTTCTTACTGTTGTAAAAATCATAGTTCTAGTCGTTATTCTAAACCCTCCAGTGGCACAGCGGTAAGTCTGAAGCTTTAAAACGCTAAAAACTAGTTTTCGATACCCGTAGTGGCTACAATACAGGTAACTCATTGTGCAGCTTTGTGCTTAACAACAAACAAAGAAAACAATCAACTTAAGCAGAAATATGCTGAACAACAGACAAAAAAGAAAAGATCTTATGAAGATGCTTGTAAAATATATTTTAACTTAATTAATATTTGCACAGATGACCCACAAGCTGGGACAACTTTTCTTGAAAGTTGGGATAACTTTTCTTGACTGCGTTTACTGAATCAGTGACGATAAAAAACATTTTACTTCATTTGTGACAATCTCTAATAATAGCGAAACGTTTGATGGCAAGACAGAACGTTGATAACGTTAAAGATAAATATTCAGGCCAAATCTACATTTTCTCTAACCTGTTAGTCGAGACTGATTTCATCAGTGTATTTTTATGATCTAGTTTATGCTAAAAATCCATAACAAATCAGTACGCTCATTAGTTGCAATTACTTCTCTTTATATGATGCAATGCATTTTTACAAGTCAGAAAATATCTACATCCTCAAAACACATTAAATACAAATATGACAAAGCTTTAACTGTTTTGTAAATAAAGTTCATAATTAATGAGTATATATATATATATATATATGTGAATCGCAGCCAGCCTGTTTTTTGTTATGTTACTTTATTATGTACCACAGCAACAAATACACAGTTTCATATTGTGGTATTGTGGAAAATCCTAAAGTGTCATATTTACTCTGGTTTGAATACTTCTCTTCTGTCTACGTGTAGTGACAACATCCTTATTTTGACACTTATAGTTAAACATATGTCTACAATAGTCCACGTCTATCATTAGTTCTTCTAGTGGTTGGGTTTAGGTATTAGTCTTCGAAGTATACTGATGTGTAAATGGCCGAGATGGATTTATTTTGTAATGTTTAATGTTTACCTTCTGCCCAAAAAATTTAGTGAAGTAAACAAGCACGTTTATCTCTTCCTTGACTCTACTACTAAAGAAAAATATTGAGTTTGAAGTAATATCTTACACTGCAACCTCCTTGAACTCAACAGAACACAATCTAATATCTTCTCTTTGAGTTGATTGATATCTTTTTAGAAATATAATCTCGGTAACTTTTGATGCTTTATGCTTCGCGTTAATCTAGGAACAAAGAACTGTTTGCTCTTTGTGAACCAACGTATTTGTCGATTAGTGTTTCACTGAGTCTTAATTCATTTTCAAGTTTAGATCGGTTCGTAAACCTAGGATTACTTCTGTGTTTAGACGAATACCACAGTATTCACCACATAAATTAAAATGAGTTTCAAGAAAGTGTTTTCTCTTACGTTTAGAGTTGTATAGTAAAACATTTCGGAGTTGGTAGTTTCTTGTAAAAATTCAGAAAACGATATTACATAAAATCACCTATAATTTCATTAATGAAACAAGATAAACTCACACTTAACTCACGCCTGTTTATGGCATTGTGTGAGAGAAAGTTTTATCGGATGCCTCATAAGACAGTTGATTAATACAAAATCAAGTATTAATTTATATAAATTATTGGTGCGATTTTTCTAAAAACAAAGGCTATTAGTAAGTATTAAAATAGAATGGTATAAAACGAAGTTTCACAAACGTATTTTAAGTAATAGAATGAAGAAGTATATCATATAGGTTAGTATTATTAAGGTGGTATGTTTTCTAAAGTTTTGGTGGATTTATTAGGTTTCAAACTAACACAGTATACGGTCTGTAACCAAAAGAACAAAAACAGTACTAGGTATTTTAGGTAACACCAGCGTCAAGTTCAGAAGAGCCCTGATGAAATTATTAGTGTATGAATACTAGTTTATCAGTGAAGTTTATCGTATAGTTCGCCTCTTCAGTTATATATATACACACACACCTCTTCCTCCCAAACAGAACCTTGTGACTGAATATTCTTGTCGCAGTTGAGATGAATGAAAGACATGCTGATCTCCTCAGACATAATTAACAATACATTACTACTAATACCGTGACTGTGGTTCTGAGACTATGTCAATTCTCCTTCAGGGTTTCAGGTATTGACTGTACGTATCGCTATGTCGTAAAAGTGTAAAAGTTTTAGCGATTTGCTTGTCTGTTTATTGAATTTCGCACTAAGCTTCTCGAAGGCCATCTCCGTTACCCATTCCTAACTTCGATTGTTTGTTTGTAATTAAGCACAAAGCTACACAATGGGCTATCTGTGCTCTGCTCACCACGGATTCTAGCGTTGTAAGTCCGTAAACATACCGCTGTGCCACTGGGGGACACCTCCTAACTTCGAAGTGATAGACTAGAGGGACAGAAACTAGTCCAACTAATAGTAGGATTGACCGTAACATTATAACACTCCCATGGCTCAAAAGGGAAAGCATACTCAGTGGCGGTATTTAAGCCCACAGATTGAGAGTATTTTAAATTGTTTGGTGGCTACAATACTCTAAGTTACGAAAACAGTAAAGCTTTAATAAACAATGTACTTGTGAAAAAAGTATAAAATGATCCTGGAAAATCGATCAACATTTTTTAATGTTACATTCATCTGTAACTTTAGCCTGAAAGGTTTATTATACAGAAAATGTATGGGATTTATTGTAATAACATTATGTATTTAGGTATTAGTGAGAGTTACTGGTCTGCGTCTTTATGCTTTATCTGTTCAAAACTTGTGCAAACAGACAAAATAACGAATAAAAAATTAGAATTATAGACATTTTTACTCAGGCCAACTAAATATCTGTCAATGTTATATCCTAGTAGTGTAAGCGTCGTTTAGAGGGTCCCTAAGTGACATCAGAAATGAGATTAATTCTTAGAAGAAACTTACCTACAATATCACTTCTCTCAAAAACAACGTAGTCTCTCTGTGCTTGGTGGAAAAAATAAGCAATCTGTAAACCGGAAGGTCCAGCACCGATTATACAATATTCTCTAGGCAGACTGAGAGATATGTTACCATGGAGACTGAAGCACAAACAAACGAAGAAGACAATGCCAACTGTAGTGAGTCGTTTCATGGCTTGACGAAAGATGTCAGATTCAATAAGGGAAGGATTACAGAAGTGAGAAGTGTTTGTTGCTTGGGTGCGACAAGTCCACTGGCCTGAGAAAGAACTCCTGGTTACGTTGTCAGGCGCTTCCTAAGTAAAAAGCTTCTGATCCTATATGTATTTGGACAATAGTGTTCTAGCAGCTGGAAATAGGAGCTGCAAAACATCTTCTTGTCAAAAACACTAAAACTCTTTGACAGATCTGAGACTGTCTGGAAGAGAAAAAAAAAAAGAGGAATACTATAAATCCATCCTCGCTTCTAAAACAACATGAACTTTTCACTGAACAGTTGTTTCTGTAAGGCTATCACTGTACAATGAAACTTAAGATATTTATGATCATATAATACCTTATTTTACAAAGAACAAAGTTTAATTTAATAGTATGCCAAAATAGTATATTTTTTATGTATTTGTGACTAAGATTTGGTGAACTATAATCACTGATTCACAAAATGTAATTACACTAAACCGTAGAAATTATATAATCCAGTTCCCTCTTATTTTAACAATGACAATTTAAGTAGTTAGCTTTTTCAACTTAAATAGTTGATTAGGAAATAATAAACTTCAAATTGGCATAACGTGATTGCTAAACCAGTTTGAAATGTTTATACTGATGTACCGAGACACTTGAATTCAGAAGATTAGAAAACAAAAGAAAGGTACAAATTAGCCTTTGTTTGTTAATTGTATTTTCAAGTTAATTGTGTTATGTGTTGTTGTTGTTTTTCTATCGGTTATACAAACTGACATCATTTCGAGAATTAAGTCGAATTTTCGCTCAAAAATTGAGAAAAATATTATATATACACTTGCTGGAGTACCCGTCCCTTGGACGGAAGTTATCTAAATTCGTGATTAATGAAAGTTATCTTAGGACATGAAAAGTTGCTTCCCTTATATGTAATTGTAAAAATATGAAACCGAAACTTTGCAATTGTTTCTGCATGGACCCAACAAACCTTCATGACAAATTAGGTGAATATCCATCAATAGCGGACGAAGTAGTGGTAAAAAATGCAAAAACGCTCATAAAAACTGCAAAATGCAAAACTGATATAATTTGTATGTATCCACGCATGGACCTAATGAATCTCCATACCAATTTTGGTGAAGATTCATCTACACCCTACGAAGCAGTTACGTGGAAATATAACAGACAGCACTATTATATTTATATAGATATATCATACGAAATGAGCATTTATATATCAAATAGCAGTACCATTAAGCCAGAAGTATTTGGTCTTCGTGGTACTTAAATGTGCTTTAGATTTCCTAAATTATACAGATGACTCTATTTTTTTCATGTTTTGACTCTTTCGAAATATTATGTGATGAATTTATTATTATATATTTATTTAATATCAACGTTTGTTTAGATTAAATTTATATTTAGAAACATATG
>NW_013665644.1:1093285-1116852 GCF_000517525.1 Limulus polyphemus | reverse complement strand
TTTTATCTAACTACTAAATCCAAAGTACAATTTAACTACTAAATTTAAAGTATTATTTAGCTCGTTTTTAGACGTTTCAAATTTCCTATACGTAACATTATACACATTAAGAATTTTGCAACTTAATGGGCATTGCACTGCTTAAAAATTTCAATGAAAGTAACCGTAAGAGTTCATTTGTTCTAGAAGTATATTATGGGTTTTCATTACTTGTCTTTTGAAATAGGAGTATTATCTTCAATTTGAAGATTAATATATTTTCTTATTTTATACAATTAACATCATGGAGTAGGTGCTTCCACAAATGATATATTATAGTGTTGGATAAGGTGGAGTTGAGCTTGTGATTGCAAAACAATATAAACTTTGAGACTAACGCAAGCAAAGTTTTTGGTCATTAACCAGTAACTTAAACATTTATTATTATTCAAAAACACTAACCAGTTGAGTGTAAATGTTTGGTTAGAGTAATAAAACGCAAACTCTTTTACGACCAAAAACTAAACAGATAACTTGTCAAAAGTATTACTCAATAAATGCCTTCTCTGTCGGCGGTAAATTGACGGACTTACAACGCTAAAATCCGGAGTTCATTTCCCCTTGGTGGGTAGAGTGAAGACAGTCCATTATGTAGCTTTGCACTAAGAAAATAACAACAAAAACTAAATGATTGATAGGGATATAAAGGTAATAAATATGTTGATTTTAACTAGTGAATCTAATAAGTACACTGAAAACAGAATAATCACAGTGAATAAAACCGAATGACCCGTCTAGATCCGTATTGTTACCAGGGTTTGCTTTAGCCGAGACACTAAACTACAGAAAACAACCTTATTTTCATGGCAGTATTGATACTGCTTCGTCGATTTTTAATTTCAACACTCTAACTTTACTAACTGAAGAGAAGAGGGTTGTCCAGATTGTATTCTAGTTCTTATTTTTTATCTTTATTCTTGGAGTAATTTTACTTATTCTCACGGACGGTTGCAATTCAGTGAGAACGGAAATGTTAACTCTGAGAACAATTCATGCGCTACGTTAACAAAGATACAAAGACTAATACTTGGTCGTTTATTAAGAAGTAACGAAGGCAACAAAATCCCAGAAGGAGAATGTAATGTGGAGACGTAACGATTTAACAACCAGCCTTTGATGTCTTTGGAAATATGCCAAGCCTTTTTTATTTCTGACCTACTGTTCCGAGAATAAACTAGAATGTCTATTATTTGTCAGTCTTTGTATCATTCGATTGCAAACTGAAGAATATCTTAACAATAAAATCTTGAATAGTAACTTTTCAAATGTCAAGTGATCTCCTCTTAGTATCTAAATGATGTTGTACTAAATACAAAAGCCTCCTTTTTATTTGCATTTTTTGTGCATTGCTTTAATCATATAAGCTTTCGTACGTGTCTCTCAATCTTCACAACATGTCAGTGAAGTTACAACGAAAAAGAACAAGGGGTGTTAAACCAAACCCACAATGGGCTATATGTTCTGTGCTCACCAGGGGAGGGTTTGAACATCAAAGTTAACGAGAGAAGTTCTCACGCTTACGACTGATTCATCGGAGAGTGGGGGCATAAAGATAGCAGACATATTCCACTTTGATAAAGTTTCGTTACTACAAAATGTTTATCTCCAAACTGATTAAAAAGCAAGGTCAAAGTACGAATCAATAATCACTAAACACACATCAACACTTCACACGTTATTCTAAAATGATAGTATCATGTTATAACTTGTATAAATGTTACAGTAGAATAGATATTTAATGTAGAAATATCTTATTGTAAGGTAGATTCTCCACATTGAAATAAGTTTGTACTGATTCTATGATACTTCAAGTATTATATTGTTCCCTGTTGGTGGTTACGAATACATTCTAGATAACCAACCTCGTCAAATTTAGATTTCAGTCGCAACATAGTTTCAAAAAAGGAATTATGATTATAAAGGGTAGTTTGAATAAAGCGAATTATTTATTTAAACGTGCTAACAAATTTCAGGTATAAAATAAAAATAAACTTTGACGTTATATATCGCAAAAAATGATATTTATAAAGTTAGTTTTATGCTTGCACATTATAACGAATCATGATGCTAAGAGCTTAGTCTGAATGGTATTTGAAGCCCAGATCCTTGGTCCACATTAGGACTCTCAGGTCCATGTTCTACAAACTGAAGTCCCAACCAAATAACTTTCATCATGTTCAGGAGTATTCAAAAATTAAATACATTTTCTGTGGAACTTTGTAAATCATAGTAAAATTTTCTGACCGTGAAGTTTTATATATATATATATTTAAAAATAAGTCACAAAAATATATATCCAATCAGAATAAAATATCTACATCAGAACGTAAATGATACAGTATTTGTTTGTTGCTTTTCAATAAAAAAAAAAGAAATTTGTTGCAACTTATGTGGAAGTCAGTTAAGCTTATGCATATATGAATATCTAAGAAACCAAATTTTTTCACGTTTAATAATTTTTTCGGTCATAAATCTGTATCTTTCTGATAATTTACGCAGTTACACGTTATATTCCTTGTGCACTGTTAAGACTTATTTTATAAAATACGTTGGCTTATAAGAAATCAGTTATGTGAGTAAATCTTTTATAAATAACGTGAAGGTGCAATTAAAATAAATTTATAATACAAGGTAATGAACCATAAATTTGAAAAGAAGCTACCGTATACAAAATAACAAGAAGAAGTTAATAATGATTAAGTTTTTTGTGACAAATATCTTAATATTTGGTACAAATATTATAAGAATAAAATTTTTCGTTGGGACGATTTTAGTTACGATACATATGGCTACTAGTAATATAATTATGTTACCAAATGACATCTAAAATGAGATAACTATAAAAAAAAGATGGATGTGTCCTTTAAGTTGTTCTATATTTTTGAACATGTAAGATTATGAAAGCTCTTTTCGGTTAAAATACTGCAGTGCTGAATGTGGCTGCTTGGGCATATTTAAAAGGGTCAGTAATGACCTCTTTTTGTTTTTCTTGAGAACAAATTATTTTTTAATCATTTTAATGCATCGGTTATGCACCACTTTCTTCTGTTAACAAAGCATCATTAACAAAACTTTGGAAACGAGATGATTATTATCTTTTTTTAGATATGATGAAAGCGGTTTGAATCGGAGAAACATTTCAATTTAAAGATGTTTATCTAAAAATAAAATAGCCTCCGTTTATAGCTAAGTTATTAATTTTGTTTTCTCTATCAGTGCCATAAATGGACAATTTAAATGAATTTATAAATCCCTTGGGAAAGAACGTGACCAACTCAATGATACACCATCTATATCAAAGATAAGACAATGCTGGATACCTTTTACCCATTTATCCCCCGAACCTTAAATACCAAAGTTTATTCATGGCCATTAGTGGGTTAAGCTACAGATTATCTACGTGCTCAACCAGTGATCTTCTAGATTCAACTTAGAAAAAAAACAAGGTGAAATCTTATTTTTAAGGCTTAAGTATAAAAAGTTCAATTTCGCAAAATTAGGAGAGCAATTTGATCCCATTAGAATGGGCACATTTCAGCTACAGAAGTGATAATCAGATCCATGATTTACATAACTAGGAACTGAGGGAGTGGTTGATATTATATAATAACAGTGGTGTTGCCCTGTCGTGGCATGCTTACTAGAAATTCCAGTTATCGTTTAACTGTTTAGTGTTGTACTTTCGGAATAATAGCTTCATATACCTTATTTGGTATTTTACGGGTTTGTGTTTGCAAGTATTGTTCATAAAATATAATAATAGTAATAAAACTCAAAGGCATAAATTTCAAAGTTTTTGAGTAAAACGTTTGTATCACGACAAAGCGTTTATTATAGCTGGTATATTGTTTTATCATAGGGCACAATGATTTGATACCACAGGTTTTCACGATATGTATAATAGAAAAATTATAGTCTCTCATTTATTTTCAATTCAAACGTTGCAGGGAGCAGAAGAGTCGAGATTTTCTGAAATTTAAATGTGATTTTTTTATCTTGGTATTTAGAAACGTTTTTACCCATCACGTATATTCTACGTGATGAATTTTATTTTAATAACACAAGGAAACATAACAAAAGAAAACACTATCACACAGGAGCAAAATATAATAAGACAAACAAGGGCTTCCTGGCAGTACAGCAGGAAGTTTGGGGCTAGAATGCAGGTTTCGATACTCGTGGTGGGCAGAGGACAGATTCCCCATTATGTAGTTTTGCATTTAACAACCAACCAAACAAGTATATCTATAAAAACGTATGTCAGAATAAATTAAAATCAATTTCTCCATATTTTACTGTCTTAACTAACATAACTGTGTCAGTGGATTACACAGCCATGATGTCATACAGCTTTAATAAACAACATTATTAATATCTTGGTACCATCTAAAAACATGATTGTTTTTCCATAGTCTTGCATTTTCTTGAAATACCAATATCGAATTAATAGTCTGTACTACTTCAAAGGTCATGACTTCGTTTCCTCGTTTTGTTGTTGTTTTTTTTAGTGTCTAAACAAACAATAATCAACTGATAGTTTTGTACACAAGAAACATGATCGCGCCTGTATCTTCTTCCTTAAGGAAGAGCACTACATTCTTCCTCTAGAATTATGTTAAGAAACAAGACTTCGTCTCCCTGGTTTAGTATTTTCTTACAGTTGTGTACTATGTTTTGGAACAAGGTGTTATTTCGTCGTATGGTAATTTATATTTTTATTCTCTCAAAAATCAACTAGTTTCTTCGTTTTGTACTTTATTATTGAATACCATAAAACGTAAAAAGAACAAAATATCTTATTATATAATAAATTATGAAACAGAGGCTGTACTTTGGAATTGTGTTAAGGAACAGAATTCTTAGCTTTGCATATCATTACAAAAGTAAAGACAAAAGGAGTCATCCATTGGTCAAATAGTTGCGAGTTGCAAACACTTGTTATTTTTACAAACAACAAAACTTGCACAAAGTTTCTCTGTGAGAAAACTTTGTGTGTAGGAGTTCTGTTTCAACACAAACAACTTGAAACAAAGTCATCGATTTTCTGATGAGATTAAACTCGTCGGTAAAGTACATATAGCATCTGCATAGAATTTCTCATGTTAAATTCATACGTGTTATCAGAAGAACTCACTGCCAAAGAACTGAACCAAAGTACCAGAAAAAAAAGAAAGCGGTAAGCATAGTTTCTGAACAAGAGCAAACATATAATTTTATACCATTGTTTATTTATTACTTTCAGGATTAAACTTACACTTTATGCACTTGTTTATATGTATACGCTTGCCTATAAAAGTGTCTGTAATTCTATAGATGCTTGATGTGTCAACATGTCAAAATATATCACTGCAAATGAAAATGGTGGTATCTCATCTTACAGAATTATTATATTAACTTTTTAAAATTTATCTTTCAAGTTTGAAAACATAGTCTTTTGTTTTGATTAGGTAATAATGCATATATAGACACCAAACTGTTTCACATAAAAAATCCGCTCATTAGTTCTGCTCCATCATATTAACATCCCAATTATTTATGTTTCGAATAATGTTGGAAAAATACATTCAAAATTTAACTACTACAGAGGGTTTAGTATGCTATTTTTAAATGATTTTGAGTGTGCAAATCAGCAAGTCACATGACAACCACAGCCGATATATAGTCGTGGTGGTACACAATGTATCAGAATTACATTTTGACATTGGTGTTACGTAGGTAGTGGGATGAGACGAAAAATGGTTTCTTTTGGAAATGGTATGCAACAGCCCTTCCAGACGTAAAATACTGATACATTCGGATAGGGGATTTAGAACTTTCAAAACGGGGATATCCCTTGTACTTAATGACATTTGAAAGCAAATAATATAGATCAGCTTAGGCCAACAGCACAATCCAGAAATAGACCTTCAACAAGTCGCAGCTCAGTCGTGGTAAGAAAAGTACGGTATTTTGTAACAACTGATAATCCATAAGCACAAGGGTTGGTGGCAAAAGCCGTCCATGCATGATATTCTATTCGAAAACATATCGTTCAAGTTGCCTGACACTGCCTTTAGATACCTGTGTGGTTGGAATGTTGAAATGGGCGGTGAGAAACTGTATCCTCGTAAACTAGATGGATTTTAGGAAGTTTAAGGGGAGGGGTACACTGTGGACATGACAGTCGTAACTATACTGCAGGGCTATTGTAAAGATGCACGGTCGTCAAATAGAGCATGACTGGACGTGGTAACATGGACTATAACGACGTAGTGTGAGGCTTTAATATCGTTTCTGTACTGTTAAATTCATAGAGAACATTACAGTGTACTTTGAATTATTAAATTCATATAACTATGACAATATTTGCTGCACAGTTTATCTTTATTAGGTTCGTACAGTTATAAAATTACATTTACAATACATGTTAGCAAAACCAGATCCCTACGGCTAGAACAATATTACAATATATTTCGGATATGTTGTAATTTATACTATAATAACATTACAGTACAGTTCGCACAGTTAGAATTATATTAACGTATAGCTCGGCCTTAGTAGATTCAAACAGCTAAAATAATATTTTAGTATAGATCGACCTTATTAGGTTCATACATCTAGATAGTATTAGAGTATAGTTGGACCTTACTAAATCCATAGAACAAAATAATATTTAAATATAGTTAGATCTTACTATATTCATACAACTAGAATTATATTACAGTATAGCTCGACCTTACTAGATTCATAATATTATAAATTATAGTACAGTTAGATCTTACTAGATTCGTCCGTCTAGGATAATATTATAGTATACTTCGATTTTACTGAATTTATAAGGATAAAACAATATTACAGTATAGCTCGATCCTACTGGTTACATACAACTAGAATAATATTATAGTTCGTTTTGATCTCATTAGATTCATACTGCTAGAATAACCTTTATTTTACATGTTAATCATGCGAAACTCATACGTCTAGAATGATATTCACAGTGTAGTTCAATCGTACAGCTATGATTCTGACTGTATAACTTAATCGTATTAAAATCATACACTTAAGATTACGTTCAGGACAGAAAGGTTCCACTGCTAGATTCCGACAATTATGACGACTTTCATGGTATAATTTAATTTTATTATATTCATACAACTAAGGTAATATTCAGTATTCAAGATTTTTTTTTTACTTATAGCAAATAATTAACAGGTAAAATTGTAGATGAAAATTATAACTATTAGCTGTTTATTGGAGTAAAATACATTATTACGCTTAAAGAACAATATCTTTACCATTTTAATAGGTTAACGATTTAAATATTAGATGTACAATTTGGTATAAAATTGTTAAAATGACTGTACACATGTTAATACATCTAAAACAGTGATTAAACAAAACACGCTGTTTGCATAACAGGAATTTTGGGAGATATAATATTTAACCTATTGCTCAAAGAGTATTTATTCCAGATAAATTTAAGGTTTATAATTATGACTATATACAGAAATTAGCTGTGTACTCTTCTTTTTTCGTAAACCAGTCGAAGGGTAAAATATGTTGGTCCCTCTTAGTTCTCAAATAATCTACCAGATAGCAGTAAAACGTTGAATAATTCTAAATAATAATTGAAGGTAATAAATAAATGACCAGAAGTCAGTTGATCAAACAGTCAGTCATCATTTGGTTGTGCTAGAAGTTGACAAATCAACATATAACAATTACAACTGCCGTATTATTCCTGCTAAATTTCTTTTATTGTTATAAACAAACATATAATAAGAACAAGTTTTGTACTCACCTTGTTCTATTTCTTTGGTTGTAATATAAAATATTAAGTTAATATTTATAATAAGAACAGGTTTTGTACTCACCTTGTTCTATTTCTTTGGTTGTAATATAAGATATTAAGTTAATATTTATAATAAGAACAAGTTTTGTACTCACCTTGTTCTATTTCTTTGGTTGTAATATAAGATGTTAAATTAATATGTATAATAAGAACAAGTTCTGTACTCACCTAGTTCTATTCCTTTGGTTGTAATATAAGATATTAAGTTAATATGTATAATAAGAACAAGTTCTGTACTCACTTAGTTCTATTCCTTTGGTTGTAATATAAGATGTTAAATTAATATGTATAATAAGAACAAGTTCTGTACTCACCTAGTTCTATTCCTTTGGTTGTAATATTAGATGTTAAATTAATATGTATAATAAGAACAAGTTCTGTATTCACCTAGCTGCTTTTAATTGCTTGTAACAGGAAATTTTAAACTAGCATATATAATGAGTTCAACTGTTGTGTTCACTAGGAACCATTTCTCTGTTTGTAATAAAATTTTATAAATTAACACATTATAAGAACAACTGCTATGCTCATTAAGTGCGCTTTCTTTGTTTGTATGAGCTTATTTGTTTGTTTAAAGATTCGCGCAAAGTTACACAAAGGTTGTCCGCGCTAATCCTCCGTAATATTGAGCTGATAGGCTAAAGGAAAGGCAGCAAGTCATCAGTGCCCACCACCAACTCTTGGGCTACTTTCATAAAACGGTCATGCCAACTGTCGTACAATATAGGGTAAAAAAAGTTAATAATTTTATATAAATTATACAAGTAAGAAATTCCAGCAGATAATATTTAAGATAAAGTTACTACACATGAAAAACGCTTGATTTCGTTCAGAGAAACATGCCAGTTGGTGTTTCATTTTTTTCTTTGTAGTAGCTTTTCAATTCAAATTCTCATTAATAAGATATGAACTTTCAAAAGAGCCTAGACTCCAAGCCTTAAAAGATGACAAATAAAGAAAAAGCTGAAATTTTAGTTGCTTTTTTATTCTTTTCGTTAGAGATATTCATATTTTGTACGTAGAAACAGTCTTATTTATTCGGATATATCAGTGGAGCAAGATTGGATGTTTACTTACACAAGCTTATGGTATGCCGCCGAGCAATCAAAACCAAAGTAACCGTAAGATAATTTCACACCAACATGAACATCAATTTACTCCAACAGCGCTAGTCAAACTTGTGAAATTCAGGAGGTAGGTTGGAGGATGAAATTAGGTTTTTATTTCGCTCATTCTTGATGCTAAGATAACAGGAAGCTAGGAAAAGATCGTTGACATCCATCAAAACTTGTGTGATTTTTTTTTGACAGAATAAAGTGTGTAACTTATATAGTTTGGTGATCCAGCTTCATTTGCTATTAACGTTGACGTTTATAACACTGTGAAGAACAAAGGCTATTAATAAATATTTATCATCAATGAAGTCCTATAGAAATATAAGTTCACCTTAATGACGTGAGTAAAAGACAACTCAACCACCATACATATCAAAACAAGTCCTGTCACCACATATCAGAACAAGTGCTGTCACCACATATCAGAACAAGTGTTGTCACCACATATCAGAACAAGTGCTGTCACCACATATCAGAACAAGTGCTGTCACCACATATCAGAACAAGTGCTGTCACCACATGAGCAAATTTGTCACTTCTTTTTTTTCACTTGTTAAGTATGGGAATAATTTTACATAATAAAATCTAAATACTTATATATACGAAAGTTAACAAGTTATTAATTCATTACTAGAAGAATACACACAGACTTAGTAACTCTACAAGTACACTACAAGGCCAATTCATACTTTATTCTGATAGTAAATGAACAGATCCACTTACTTCTTACTTCTAAAGACCTTTGTTAGTATTTGAAGATTACAATACATATTATGCTGATACTTTAGATACAGATGTGAGTATTACCTTGTTAACATGTTTAACAATGATAATTTTATTTCAACAGTAACTTATCTACAAACTTAAAAATACCGATAGTCTAAACTTAAAATATATATTTCTTCATCAAGTACAACAAGACCCTACATACACCCCGTATAAACTTAATAATATATATTTCTTCATCAGACACAAGATCTTACATATACCTAGTACAAAATTAATAACATGTATTTCTTCACTAGATACAAATAGGTCGAACATAAACTTAAGAATATCTCTGTATTCATCAGATGTAACAAGACTTTACAATACCTAAAGTTAATAACAGCCTGTCTTACTAGATCCAGTAAGATTGTGAAAATAACATAACACTAGTGTAAATATTTTGCTCATATGCTTTTTAGCTACCTGACTTTGTTATAGTATATTATCTATCCCTTAATAATTATACATAAAAAATAAATAAATAAAAATACAGCAGCCCAGTAAGCTAGAACATAAATTATCAAAAATATAGACAAAATGGTAAACTAGACATAATTAATAATAAATAAACATAATAAATAAATAACCAACCTGAAATATCATCAACCCGTAAAGTTAATTACAACGTGGATGTAATCAACGTAAAATATCATCAACCCGTAAAGATAATTACAACGTGGAAGTAATCAACATGAAATATCATCAACCCGTAAAGATAATTACAACGTGGAAGTAATCAACGTGCTATATCAACCCATAAGGATAATTACAACGTGGAAATAATCAACGTGAAATATCATCAACCTGTAAAGATAATTACAACATGGAAGTAATCAACGCGCTATATCATCAACCCTTAATCCTTTCAGCTTGAGGTGGTGTGTCCATTAATAGTTGTCGGTAAGATCAAGAGCTTATAACTTTAAAATTCGGAACTCGATTCCGGTGGTGGGCACATAACAATTAGCCCATTATGGAGCTGGTGAAATTCTATGCTAGAAAGTACTAGAGAGAGAATACGAAGAATATTATTAAAGAAAGCAGCCATTTTATCGAGAAACCTAAATCCACATCTATAAATATTGTTTAAACTATGATACAAATTTAAAGATCAACTAAATCATTTCTTGTTTTATGTATTAATTACAAAGTTCAAAATAAAATATTTTATCTGCAGTTTCGTGACTTATTTAACAATGTATCGTGCAAATTATGCAGGTTGGTATATATAAATTGTTTTTTTCATAGACGCTAAATACCTTCTGTAAGCACAGCAATATAACAAACAAATAAATCTGAGCACACGCTGTTAAAGTACGTTTAAATATATCTTTGAAATTTACATTAATGGAATCGGTGAATAAATGAAGCCTACTACAATGTAAGGGCAACTCTTTTCGTATTGTTTTGATTGACACGATCATTGGAACACGCAAGTAAAAGCATACTACTTAAGCATACAGGAACTTAGAACGCAGCTATAGTGAATATGAATTTGTAATATATTTACATACAATAATAAGGTGTATTTATAGGGCATGAAGGCACCCACACACACACACTCAAAGATTTAATGTACACATTTCTCTTTGTAAGATCAAAACTATTTGACTAATGGCAATGAAATGATTAAACTTTTTATGTGTTTGTTGGGGGGGGGGGAGAACTAAATGAGCTTGAGACCTGTTCAGGTAAATATGTCTTATATCCGGTCATAAGTATCGCAATAAACATTACTGTGTAGTATTTTTCAGTAGATTTCAAGTATATTTAGTAACGACATTATTTATGGAGAAGTTACCACCAAGCAGCGGGAATTCTTCAGTATAAATTTAGTTAGGTGATACAATAAAAGCCTTTTAAAAGTGAAACTTTAAGAATTTGTGCTGTGCTAATAAATTTTAATAGAGAGTTTGTTTGTTTTGAAGTTAAGCACAAAGCTACACAATGGGCTATCTGTGATCTGCCCAACACGGGTATCGAAACCCGGTTTCTAGCGTTGTAAATCCGAAGACTTGCCGCTGTGCTACTGGGGGGGGGCTTTTAATAGAGATAAAAGTAATTTCTAGTATATCGTGTTACCTCTTGATTAGTTATTTTATTTTTTATGATTGTTCTTTTTTCAGTGCAAAATTATACAATGCACTATTGACATTCTGTCCATCGCGGGGAATCGAACCTCAGATTTTAGACTGTAACTCTGTAAACTTACCGCTGTTGTGGGCCGCATTAGTGAGGTAGGATCTATATGTGTGTATATAAGAATGATATATTTGTGCGTCTGCAATAAGAGAAAAAAAAAACAAACAAAAAACTCTGCAAACAACGCGACTTTCATTTTTAGCATGTCACTTTCAGCTATTAACATTAACGTATACATTCTATTTCATACAGTTTATATCTTTGACGTATAGAGAACCTTATAATTATTATATTTGCAAGGATAAAGAGAAACAAATAAAAACCTTATGGGGTATATTGCTAAAAATCACTGACAAGACCTGTGACCGAGAGTGCGAAATTAATGAATTTTGACATATAAAAAAGAGAACGGTGGCAAACGATTAATTTATCTTGCACCATAGTGGGCTGTCGCAGCGATCGCAGTCGTGTGTGGGTTTCCATAAAGTGACCTATTCACTAACCATTAAACTCAATTTGTTTAAATGTCACTCCAGAGAGAGAGGAGCAGTGTCAAATAGTCCCTGGGCTATGTCGGAGGTGTAAATTCAATATGCTAAAACGTTACAGTTTCTGAAAATATCTCTGGTGAAAGCTGATAATAATATAAAAGCTGTTCTTTCTTTTTTCACACTGAATCAAAGTACGTTCGTGAAGTACCCAGATGAGGTTCTTGTTTGACATTATTTGTGTTATATTTCTAGCTTGGTAGTTCAACTTGACGACTTTATAAATAACCTTTCAAATCAATATTTATATGTTGAACATCATGCAATACATGAGACTAAGAACTGCAGAAAACGTTTTTGCTTTTGTTTATAGTTAAGCGCAAAGGTATACAACGGTTTCTAGAGCTATAAGTACCATTATGGAGAGGGGTGTGTGTGTGTGTGTGTGTGTGCAGAAAACGTTAAACAGTGAAGATGACCAAAGCTGTTTGGAAATTATCAAAAATGATTTAGTACAAGTTTTCAACATTTTTCAGCACGTGTTAAACATATGGATTTGACATAAAATTATAATCTAGTTACCGAATATTGCTGTAGTTGACGAGAAATAGTTTTTTTATATGAAAATTAAGATCTTTAAACGTTTTAGTGTATTAAAAGAAAAATCAAAATGTATTGACGATCGTAATTTAAAACAAAAAATGACATGTTCAGATATTTTATTTCACGTGCTTCTTTGTACCTGTTATAATTGGTTGAATATCTACATAACATTCTCCGAGAGAGATTTTTACTTACACGCTAGGTTTAAGAACAATACTGTTACGACAGCGGATGTCGCGTGACGCTGGGAGCATGCGCGTTGGAGTTTCTCGAATTATCAGGGAACTCCTCAAATCTTGTCGAAGCCTCTTTTTTAGTATATAAACCTGGCAGAGAAGCCAACGAGAGATAGATAGATAATTAAAGAAGCGAACAGTAGTGACGGTAATATAAAGTGTGTGTTTGTACTGGTAGAGAGAAAAGTTATCGAGATTGTGAATCGCTGTGATTTATAGCGTGTATTATAAAAGTAGTTAAGTTTAAAGTGACGAGAAACGTATTGACTGTGAAATTACTGTGTGCTAAAAGTTTGTATCGAGAAAGAATAAACTGGTTTAATCAAGAAAGGACTTGTATCGATGAAGTTCCTCGGAAAGAATTTCTATTGGAAATTAACAAACAAGCAGATACGTAACAATACACAAGTTAATGAAAAGTTAATTGGAGTGAGTAGATATGTCAATGATAGGTTTAAGGATTAGAGAGGTACGTTATGTAGAAATAAATGATAGGGATACAAATGACAATTGTAGGTTTGTTAAAGAAATTACGTACATTACACAGAAGTTAATGTGCAGGATATAAATGACAGTTGTAGGTTTAACGATCATACTTACATTATGTAGATGTTAACGAGGAGAATACAACTGTCAACAGTAGGTTTAAGGATAATAAGCACATTATGTAAAAGTTAATGGGGAATATGCAATGTCACCACTAGGTTTTAGGATTGTATATACGTTATTTAAAAGCTAGAAGAGAAATACAACTGTTTTAGAGATACATTGAATTACACAGGAAAAAGAGAATCAAAATAGATTATGTGGCTTTTTTCTCCCTACTAATACTTAGTAAAACCCTTAAAATATGAACTTGGACATAGGAAGACTTCTTTTTACCTAGCTATGAAACCTAAATTATTTAGTTTTCGTGTGATATGATTTTAGTTTTTATAGTAACTAAAATATTATGCAGAATCCATAAAACTGTATTTTCTATCACGACAGTTACTGAAATTAGTTCACATTAATTTATGAATCTGTAAATGTCAACGTATTTCGACACTCAACAGTGGTGAGTTAACCCTAGATGTACAGACGGGATCCATATAGACATCACTCACTAGCTTGTAAAGACATTTAATTTTCTAATATTGCTGTGTACCGAACTATTTGGGTTTTCCTGACTTGGGTTCCTACTGAAGTACAAAAAATAATAATAATGTAAAGGAAGAAACACACCATTAACATCGCAATTAACCTCACTAATTACTTTTGAGGTTTTCTGTGTAGTTTGCATAGAAAATGAATAATTTCACTTAATGTTTGTGGCCAATTCTTTGAAATGAGTGTTGTAATAGATAGAAAGATATAATCACTCAATAACTTCCACAGGTAATGAGCGGTATAAAAATAAGTTGGTAAGTTAGCAAAGAAAGAATAAAAATATGACAAATGTACTTTTAATGACTGAAGAGGAGTTCAGAAAACGTTTTTAAGTATGTCATATCTGAACAATCTATACAGTTAAGAGTTCTTTACAACTTCATTTTCACTCAAACAATAACATTGCCATTGTACTTCAAATTCGATTCAGCTATGCTATTGAACAAAGACAACAATAAAAATAAGTGTCATAAATATGTCAGAAATGTCAAAAATAAATAAATAAACGCTAAATAAATTAATATAAATATTCATAACTGACGCTAACCATTTTGGGAATATTGTGATATTTCTAAAGAATTCCATACATTAGTAAGTTGTTCAGTGTAAGCCCATTTTATTACATAGTTGGAATAATATCAAGTAAGCCAATATCTAAAACATTTAAAATAAATATAGAATATACATACAGATATATATATATATATATACACAAAAGGAATTCCGATCGTTATGTAAAGGTATAATTTCTTGGAATGCAAAATCTCGTACTCGTGCATGCGTAGCTCAGACAAAAGTAAACATTCATAGGAAGTAATAATTAAGTTGTATCATCAGCATTATATTCAAATCTTATGAAATAATTTTTAAAGTTGTCAATATTCTAATTATAAGAAATACTTATCTGAATATTTATGCACTTGAAAAAAACGTATATTATAAACGATTCCTTTTTTCTTACTAAGTATTGGCTCTCAGTGACTCAGCGTCAAGTCTAAAGGCTTATAACGCCAAAACTCGGGCCTCGATACCAGTGGTATTAGCTTCATTGCAACTGCATGAGAATTAGTTTTCAACATGTGACAAAGCATAGTACTAGCTCTGTCTTCAGGTAATTAACAGATTTGCATAGCTTTGACTAGTTTCTAATTAATTAAACTAATTACAGAGCATACTTTCCAAAGTAAGTCAACCATCTAAAGCATATTAGCTTTAAGTCTGTAAATTCATTTACCAGTAATCGTTAAATTATTCTGTCTTAGTTGAATTTCATGCCAAATTCGTTATCGAAGTATCAATATTGTCTACTATACAAATGACACTCAATAAATTAATTCATATAATAAAAATATAACAGTGCAAAGCAACACAAATCACAATTTAATTAAACACAAGTACAATTAATAACGTTGATTCTTTTCAAGCAAATTTAGGAAATACTGAAATATAAGGCAAAGTAAAAATGTACTTGGATGTCTTACAAAAGCTTCTTTGTCATGCTTCTTTCTTAGTCTCATGTTTTTTGTACTGGAAGATGTCTTGTAAATTATGTCACCACACCTACTTTGTGTTCTAGTAAATGTTTTCTATGATTTTACGATTAGAATTTGGAATTAATTTCACAATTTTATTTTACATTACTAACATCGCTAGTACATGCAATCTATTTTGCATTATGGCGCTTATTGAACACGTTTAAATGTGTTTAACCGTTGAAAATCTTCTTCCAAACCTGTGGCTTTTTTTTATTAGGATGGTCACAATAATTTCAAATAGTTTTGTTATTTCAATAAAATCGTCTTTATATTGTTTTCTTTTTATATAACGACCCTAATAGTATAATTGCCAATTTTCTACGCTCAAGGAAATCAGTATAACATTGTTAACTCAATCTTTAGCTCATTGTTGTTGACTTTGTAGTTATATCCAATTCACGATCAGGAAAACGATGAAGGTACCTTTGAAATGATCAATGTAAACCTGCTTAGCAGCTTTGTGTAAAACGATCACTTTGTGTAAAAACGATCTTCACCGTGAATCGTTATTCTGTAGCAAGCTTCCTTCATTACCTTGTTTACATTTACTCCGGTTGTTTGTCTTTGTTAGTGGTGGTAGTTGGTAGTCAGTTATCATCTTCGCTGTCATTGACCGATTGAGCATCACTAGCTGAACCGTTTATGAGCTACCTGATGTTTGCTATAACTTTCATATGTTCCTTTAAAAATTGGTGATTCTTCATAGTGAGAACTGGGGGTTTTTTGTTGTTGTTTTTTGCGTTTTGAAGTTCTTTCTGACAAATATTTTAAATCTTGGATTCCCGATTTTGTCCACAATCACACTCCCACAACGGAAACGTAAACACGGAAAACAATACAAATGCTTTTTGTAAACACTAGCAGTTAACCCGTCCCTCCCCTTTTTTTATTGCTTTGGGAGCATTCGCATTGGAAAATGTTTTTTTATTATTCACATTTACACTGTTTATTAAAACAAAATTAGTTGGGTGATGTGGTCCTAGCTGTTTTACTTACAGTTTTTGTACAAATGGTAATGTGCTAGACTTATTTTGTAATAAGCAATCTACCACGTTCTTTGTAAGGGATAAAAAATCAATCAAAACAAATCTATAACAGCAAAACAATCACTTCTCTTCTTACAATATTGCAGCGGGCACAATATGGCTTAAAACGAAGCTATTACTCGCGAACGAGTGGAGCGATACCTAAACGACATATAGCGCATGCGTAAGAAGCATACACCAGCAGTTCAGTCGAAAATGCAGGAAATTAATGTTGGAGTAAAAGTCAACGATGAATCGGGTATAAAGAGAAGCGTCCGTACCAGGCTTCCAGACTTCTAGAACCAGGCTTCTATAAAGAATAGTACTAGAGGGAAAGCGAGAGCGCTCACGACTTTTTAACCCTTTAATAAATGAAGAAATGCAGCGAACAATGACTATTTTGTTTACTTAATTTTTAGAAATGATAAAAAATATTTACAAAAATTGAAAGTGTGGGAACGGATGCACCAAAAAGTGAGGAAACAAGGTAGGAATGAGCATGGTGTAATAAAACTTCTTATGTCCATGCATACTTCGTTTATTATTTCTATCTTGTATACAATAAGTCAAATCGAATAAACTTATCAAACTTAATTATGCTTATCATACAATGACTAGAGGTTTCTGTAAATCGAATTATTGAAGGCAATATATGTACTGTAAAGTATGTTTATACGACACCAAAATAATCAGATATTCGTGTGATATCAGATATTTCAAGACTCACCCTGTGCTGACATACCCCATACTACTTACAGTTTCCAGGTCTTGTCACACAGTGCTGAAGATCAAGAAGACCACACACCTTTCACTGTTTTATTTGGCCACACCTACTCAGTATATGGAATGAGCAAGCGATGAATGTATTTTAAAATGGCTTCGATGTTCAAGGTATTACCTGTTGTATGTCAAATAGCTCTTTTTTTGGTGATGTTTAGTATAGAGAAACGCTAGCACTACTGCGTTGTTACTGTGCTATTGTCCTGTTTAGTGCACTTATAACTATGGTAAGTCTGTTTCTTATACAGCTAGAAGCGTTCAACAATGTCAGTCAGTCAGTGAGATTGGTATTGACAACAAGTTGAAGAACATTTTGGCTACGACTGTTTTTTCCAAACCGTGAAGAATGGGGAGAAAGAGTTAATGTCACAGTGTAGACCTGTTTTAATTAATTTGGATGTGGTGTATCAAAATTTGTTATAAAACCATACATGCGTTGTTATTGTGACACTCTAGAGAACGCTATCTTTCGTTTATTTGTGAAATTGTATGGCAAAGGGCTATACCTACTTTAACATAATGTTGCACTATACCATACCACAGGTTGTGTCTACCAGGGATTTGAGTCAAGTAATGTTCAAAACCTATATTGGCTGTTCCAATGCCTCTACCTGAATCAGCTAAGCCGTTTTAATTTATTTTCAAGGATTATAGAAGAGATAAATAGGACAAATCTCGAAATCATTCTATATTTAGAGCAGCATTACAAGTGCAGTGGCGGTCTATTTTACTAGCTATGTACCACTTAGGCTAGCGAAAAGTCTTAATTAAATATTCCAATCTGTGCCAAATTGATGCGAAATGTGGGCAACTCCCTTTTAAAACATGATTTGAGCTGCGAAACACCACCGTCTGTGTTCAGTAATAGAGAGCTTAGCTTGAAGTATAAAATATATATATATGCTGTTGTCATATATGTATATACATACATACATAAGCATTCTGTGTGGTTTCTACCCCCTATGTTCAACAGAAAATTTTAAAACTTTTGTGCAATGTCTCGAACTTCTTTCACTTTAGCTACCTGTTGTATGATGTTATTCACTCCATAAAGTCTGTTTCTTATACAGCTAGAAGCGTTCAACAATGTCAGTCAGTTAGTGAGATTGGTATTGACAACAAGTTGAAGAACACTTTGACTACGACTGTTTTTTCCAAACCGTGAAGAATGGGGAAAAAAATACTTTAATTTTTTTCGTTGGAAAGATAGTGGTCGGGTGCCCTCTGGAGGTTAAGATATCTCTTGTATTTTACTTGGGAATGATTAATCACATGTGGGCAAAGTCTGGCGTGAACAATGTCAGTAGCTGATGTACGAATTGCTCAATCTGGAGCAAGATCTCAGCTTATTTAGTCTGGAACATGATCGTGGCAGAGTAGTCTGGAATATGATCGTGAGAGATATAGTTTAGATCTTAAGATCATCGAGTTAGTACAAACTATTCTGTTCATTGTACCAGCCCCCCAGTGGCACAACAGTATGTCTGCGGACTTACAACTCTAGAAACCGGGTTTCGATACCCGTGGTGGGCAGAGCACAGATAGCCCATTGTGTAGCTTTGTGCTTAAATTCAAAAAACAAAAAACAAATCGTTGTACCAGGTTAAGTGTACAATTTCACTGTGTTTGTCTCAAATAAAGATTGTTCACTTTAATTGTACACCTGTATTTAGTCTTTATTTACCACGACTTCAGTAGTCATGGAACATAGAATTACTTCGAAGTAAATATCTTATGGAATCTACCGTTATTAGTGGACCTCTCCTGTAGCTCTGAGTAGAATTGTCTTACCTGAAAGTATCACATTGAATAAAAGAAGAACATAAAACAAACAATAAAAATGCCCAAAGAAAAAGTTAAGCAGAAAAATGTAGATGGATTAAAAATGAAAACACCCTAAAACTCTTGTCTGAATTATTAAAAAATAAAAGTTAGCATATTAAACATAACTTTTAAGGAACCTAGTTTTCTAAATACGACTTTCAGAAGAAGCCACGTAGAACTGTACAAGTTTCCACAATACCTCTGGGATGTGATAAAATCAAAAGCATCTTACGTAAAAACTGGGGTTTTGAAAATCATCTTTACTGCGAAACACTTGGAGACAATAACTGCGTTGACAATAATAATTACATACGAGGGTTGGAGATACTCACTTCCAGTTTATTGGTCTAACATTCTAAAAATAAATTATTGGAAGTTTAATACCCGGATACGATAAGTAGCTTTATGCATTAACAGCATATGGCCAACTAGATTTATGAAATACCAGGATACAAGTATCTTTAGGAAATGACAATTTATGTCGGACTAGATTTATGAAATAATAAAGTAACAAGATACGACAAACAATCTTACGAAATGACAGCATACGGCTGTCAAAAACTAACTTTTAAGTTGTGTATATAGTAAGTTATATGGGTGTGTTGGAATAAGAATTATTCTACAGTAGGTGTCTGTGACTTGTTGGCGATAAATTCAAAAATAAACGAACAATACTCACTCCACTTGTCTTTAAAATAATATATATATTCGGAACTAGTTAAACGTATCTAAAACAAATTCTTTCCACTACAGATACCATAGGCATATCATAAACACTATATAGTTCTCTTCTTCTTATCAAAAGTCCACTTAGGCCGATTCAATTGCTTTAGAATTTCAATTGACAAGCCAAACTATTTTTCTCTATTACTATCGCCAAACTATCCGAGTATAGTTCATTTACTTTATCGTCGAGTTACCACGAAAGTATCCTTTACTTCTAAAATCGCCTGCTCTGTTTTCTCTCTTTGTATTTCCGAGAATCGTCTGTCTATTTGTCAAAGTCCACTGAGGCTAGTTCAATTACTTTGAAACTCTCTTTGACGAAATAAATTATGCTTCTTATCTCTTTCAACACCGTTAGTCTCACTCTAATATATCAACCGTCAGGTCTATATTAATTGTTAGGTTCTACTCCTACGACGATTAACTTTGCGTGTAACTTTTCTTTTGCTGAATTCCTTCTCATAACTTTACTTTACTTCTCGTCTGCTCTGTTTTTGTCTGTCTGTTTATTTTCCCTGTTCATCTCACACTATTCATATGTTTATTACTTAATCGTCTGCTCGCAATATCCTCGACATCAATAAATTTCACGCGACGTTCGATAATTTCGACATCAATGAGTTGTAAGTATAACGTACGACTTCTATGAATTTACGTAACTAAATTTGTCATAACATTTACTTTAAGATAATTGCTTCTAACTCTCTTCTTATGAAAACTAAACAATCATAAAATATTCACTCACAAAATATATTAGTCAATAATACCTACACTAAACAGTCTTTATGTCATGACAATGGCCAACTAGTTTTATGAAATAATAGATACGACAAATAGCTTTATGAAATGACAGAATAAGTCCAATTAGACTCACGAAATAACAGGATATGACAAGTAGCTTTATGGAATGATAAAACAAGTCCAACTAAACTTATAAAATAACAGGATGTGACAAGTAGCTTTATGAAATGACAGGAATTTGAACTACTACTAGGAGAATGCAACCAGCCAGCAGCACCTTAACATCTACCATCCACGCTAAAGTATTGACTGTCACTCTTATAACGCACCAACAGCTTTAAGTGCGGGAATATATTGTGGTATCGTATGGATTCAAATCCTGCTCGCCAACTCAGAAATCCAAAGTACTATTACAACATTAACCCTACCCCGAATAGATGAGGCCAGCTAGCTCATCAGCTGTTTGCTAGAGTTTTCTTTTTTGTTGTAAACTAATAAAATACCTTAAAATTCTTGGTAATGTTTTATTGTGAAGTAAAATGTTTGATAACGTATAAAAACTTATAATAACACTAATGGCAAATAAACTGTTTCTTCTCTACAAGTTTGACTATAGGCTAAAATATGATGAGGTATCTGGGCTAAGAAATAAACAGTTCGTATTATGCCTGAGAATTGAGTGGAAAATAAGTAGGCTGAAAAGCAAAGAAGGATGTAGAGAATGGCATATGATTTGGACGATATGTAGTCTGAAGTATGGTAGAACGTTATTTGAAAAATTTCAATTGACTCTAATCTCAGAAATGTCTGGCAGGGTGTAGGTTAAGGAAGTGAAGTGTTTGTAGTTGAGAATGACGCAGGCTGAGAAAGATGTAAAGGGCGTTAGTTAAAATGTAGGTGGACGTTGTGTAGATTGAGGAGAAACCAAAGGCTATATAATTTAGATGCAGGTGGTCAGCGTGCAGACTAGAAAGGAAGTAGAGGACATATTGGAGGACAACATGCAGGTTGGAAAAATAGAAGGGTTTAGGAATTGAGAAGTGAGATGATGGTATCTGGATTAGAAATACAGTGATGATATGTATTATAAGAGATAATAATATTAAATCTATGCTAAAAAGTAAGTGAATGATACTTATACTGACAAGTAAGTGGATAACATATGTATTAACAAATTAGTAAGTGATATATTATCTGAAAGTAATGGCATCATATCTAGATTAAGATACAAGTGAATAAATGTAGGTTAAGAATTAAGTAGATTACAACTAAGCTAAAAATTGGTCGAGAAGAAAGAGCACAGCATCTAGGCTTAGAAATAATGAACAGAATGTAGGTTGAGGATTATTTATACGGCTTCACACTGAGAAGTGTTTGTTCCTTTGTTGAATTTCACGTAAAGCTACTCGAGGCCTATCTGCGCTATTTGTCTCTTATTTCAAACTGATAGACTAGAGGAAAGGCAGCTTGTCAACATCACCACTGCCAACTTTGAGCTACTCTTTAGCAACAAATGACGGGATTGACAGTCATATTATAATGCCAGTACGGCTGAAAGGACGAGTATGTTCAGTAACAGATTTCGATCCCACGAACCGTAGCGCGTCTAGCACCCTAACCTCCAGGCTATGCCAGGCTCAAACTAAGGAATAATAAGGGTTATCTGCGTATAACCGTTTATGATTTTAACTGATAGACTAGAAGGAAGACTGCCAGCCAACAGTACCCACCGCCAACTTTGGACTAATGTTGTTTGACTAAATAATGGGATTTGACTATTACTCTTATAGCGCACATATGGTTCCTCATAATGCAGAACGCATTTTTTTTTTTTGTGGTGAGGGTCCGCGAACAATAAACTCTCGCATTGACATTCCCAGCATGCTAATGATTAGATCACGCTCACACCGCTAGGGTAAAAGTTAAGCGAATGGTATACAGGCTGAGAAATAAATTCATCGTTTTTAAAATGTGTTAGGCTTACTTTTCAATTTTCTAATTTTATACTTTCTTCAGTAATTGGTCAATATTTCGCCTTCCGTTGTTGGATCTTTTGTTTTTATTTGATTGATTACTAACATTTGGCCTTGTGGTTGTCAAATCTGGGGTGTCACTTTTTTATCTGTATATAAATTATTGTATTGTTTTCATTTTATTACTGCATAAGCTTTATTATTATTTTTACCTTTAATCTGTATTGACAACGTGTTTCTACCATTTTATCGATTTGCCAAACAAACTTACATTTACCTTTAACAACGATGTCGTCTTTCAGGTGTATTCTTGGGTATTGATTGTAGATGTAAACAGAAATTAAACTCGTGAATTAAAAAATTCAACATCTGCTAAAACAACACGACTAACAAAACGTAAAATCTTTTAAATGTTCAGTGTAGATAAGATGGTTCAGTTAAATATTGGTTTACGTTTCTAATATATGTTAGACAATCCATAATAGGAAACGTATGCAGTTCATAATCTTTTCCTGAAGTTTATGCTAACTAACTTTCAACCTAAGAACGTACTGTCATTTTCATAATCTTATAAGTATAATTCACTTGAAAA
>NW_013665644.1:1091320-1093127 GCF_000517525.1 Limulus polyphemus | reverse complement strand
ATATTGGACGTGAAGAAGGGAGGCAAGTTGCACGTGGGAAAAAAACGACGCCTGATTTAAATAGTCTACACCTGAATAGCTCTACATCCTTTTAATTTATGTTTGAAATTATGAACATTGCTCAACATCATGAAAATTAAACGTTATTTTCAATAAGTAATCCTGAAAAATATTTGGGGGTGCTTAACTTTTTTCCAGGTGTATATATTAGACAATCCATAATAGGAAACGTATGCAGTTCATAATCTTTTCCTGAAGTTTATGCTAACTAACTTTCAACCTAAGAACGTACTGTCATTTTCATAATCTTATAAGTATAATTCATTGAAAAAACGTAATATCAGTGTTAACAAAATTAAAGCTAGAGTGAAAGTTGTAACAAATCTAGACATATTTTTAGATCCTAATAAAGGGTTGTCTTCAAGAGTTAAAATGCAAATATGCGGTTTTACGTACTTCGTTGATTTGGGTATAAATGATTTTGTTTCAGATTGTTTATACTTTTTTATTAATTAATTCATTTCACTACTAGTAAAGCTTATTAGATTAAACATTTTTATGTTTTACGCTAATTTTCTTTTAGTTGGCTACACTATCAAAAACCAATGTTAAAAACAACACGATAAATTCAAGTTAACAACAGCACAATCATTGTGGGAAAAACAGAACACAAATGTGCTGACAATCTTTGTGTTGAATGTTTTACAATCTGTCTAAAAATAAAAGTTTAGATTCACAAAACAACAACAATGCACTTCAATAAACATAATTTTGATTTGAAAACCACACGTTATGTGTGTGTTTATATTGCTACAACAATGAACTGTATTAAAGCTCACACAAGTATGTTTTTGGTGAACACTAAAACATTCGTGTTGCTGTGAAATAGCACGATGGTTGTTTTTTTTAATTTTCAAACACAACTTCTTTTTACAGTGAACCTTCCAGATGCCATATATCAGCTCTTTGGGGAATTTTGTTTATCGTGAAATGAATCTCTTTGAAATTGCAACAAAGTTCACGAACAGAAATTTTAACACATTAAAGAAAAATTAGTTATAATTTCTATGTATTTCGTAAAAGTTAAAGCTAGTCTTTTAATGTCTGCAAAGTACCTATGACAACGAAATTACGACGAGATGTTTGGTAAAACAACGATCAACGACTAAATGAAATAGCTTGAGCTGTACGAGGATTTAGCTCTATTTAAAAATCAATAATGTATAAAAAATTTAATATTATAATATATATACAGAAAAATATTAAAATTATATTAGTAATATCCTTCTAGGTATATCAGTTCAATCTATACATCAATGTTTCATCCTAACATCACTTGTTTGGAGCAGTCTGGCTTGTATTGTTGGTTTCTTGGCGCCACAACCTGGTTGTCAGTTGGTTAGGTTTGAACACATGTGGGCGTGTTTCTTTAAGCAAAAGCTATTTATAGAATGACGTACAGAATTGTTGGGGGAATAAAGCTAGCACTTTTATGAAATCTAACAATAGTGTTTAGTGTAAATAAACACTAATGTTTTAAGGTTGTCGTTTTATTTGAATTTATTCTTAGACATTTTATGTTTTTTAAGCTTGATGTTACTAATGTTATGAGGTCGTCAAAAAATTAATGTCGCTTTTTGTTAGATGAAAAAACCCGAACAACTTCTATATCAAAACAAAACATTATTAAATGAGATAGTCTCCATTCTTATCGACCATGCTTTTTTCCATCATGTACTGATTAAAGAAATCACTTGGCTTTGAAACAAAAAACATGTTGATGTCCTCTTTAACACCTTCCACACTT
>NW_013665644.1:1080573-1091228 GCF_000517525.1 Limulus polyphemus | reverse complement strand
TTCTCATATTTCGTATGTGTTTACATATTGTTTCATGAGAGACATGCAATTTCAAGGCCATTTCACGAGTGTGTTATCACATGTTATACTCAACAAGCGTCTTCAGAGCATCAATATCAATTTCAACATATCGGCCTCTGCCATCACAGTTTTTTAAGGCTAAAGTCACCTGAACGAAATTTGCTGAACCATCGTTGACACTTACGAACGTTCGAAACATTTCCATAAACTTCTTTGATATTCTTTGTGGCTACAGAGACGTTGTTTCCCTTCTTGTATTCAAACAGCATTACATGTCGAATGTTATGTCTCGTCGTGTGTCATCACTATAAGGGATTAGAGTATACCAAACTTTACACATTATACAGGCTACACTAACGTGACGTTTAAGCGATTCGTTTAACTATTATACGTGATGAACGTTTTTTTATTCGGGGGGGGGGGGTTAACGGAAATGTTCCAAAACGCGACATTAATTTCTTGACGACAAAATAGTTGTAACTTTGAAATTATTCATGTTTTTTGTTTTGTTTTAAAGTTTATCAGAATGGATTGATATAAGTAAGCAACCATAACGAAATCTAAAAAACTCAATAATTATATCTAAAACTAGTATAAAAGCCTGTCAAAAATGACGGGATACCATTCTTTGATGATTAATGAAAATTACAGAATTTAACTAGAATAAATTTCTCTGTACCTCCAAAATGCACCTACTCTTCACTTATTTCATCATTCTCGAAGTAATGCTTTAATCACCACATTCATAGCAAAATTTACGCAGAAAAATGAAATGTTATCGCAAACAAAAGTACACGTGCACTCTGAAAGAGACTTAAATAGCACTCTTGAGCCTTTTCACTGTATTCTAGGTCAGGAAGTAGAAAACATAGTGCGGACATTCCGTCACAAATTTTAAACTCTTTCGATTGTACAAAGGATAAATGATTTTTGGTAGTAATAAACGTTTATTTTTCTTTATGTTTTAAGGCAAAGTAGGTAACATATGTGTTGAAATACCAAAAGAATATTTAAAACTTTTTAAACACTGACTTTATAACGTTAGTAATAGTAGGCCTATTTGTAGTATAATTTAAGCATTAGGCCTAAGACATAAACGTAACTTAAGACTTAGCTGAAACACTACTTTGTAAATTGTATTTTGTTTTTGGCTACAACTAAATGTCATATATCTTCTGAATTAAATTATTTTGCTGGTATATCACTGAAGTTATCAAAAAATAAATAATAAAAAACAAACCGTTCAAACAAATCAACATGATTATTGATCATTCAACATAAACACCATAGTTGGCCTAAGAATAATCAGGTGATGGTTTTGTTGATAAGAGACGTTCTATATTGTTGAGAATAACAAAAAAAGGATCATGAAAGCATTCTCGACAGAGTGACAATAGATTCCCTTTATAGTTAGTGAGTGCTTTGAATCGTGTAAAAAACGTGAAATCTCTTCTTCATATAATCACTTTAACCCCGAATTCTCCAGGTAAGCCAGAAGAAAATCCCTAAAATGTGATAACAAATGTTCAGCTATAAGATTCAGTAGCACCAATTTTTCACTTTTGATTATTATTACATGTACATTTGGGTCTAAAGAGTCCAAAACAATCACAAAAATGAAAACCGATTTTGATACAACTTCTAAATTGGTTGTTAAAATTGATTTATTTTGATGAGAGTCGACTGTTATATTCGGAGTTAACGTGACTAGAAACTTAAATACTTCAGCGCGAACAATAACCAGGAGAAATTGATTACTAGCAGAACAGAGCAAATACAAACGATGATCTTTTCAAAATATTTTAGTAAATGAAAAATGGATGAACTTAGTTAACATCCAAATCCCCATCTTGATGACCAAAGACAACAATAGCTTTTGCGTTCGAAGAAGAAACAAAATAAATTTTTCTTCTTTTTACTTCTAGTTTTCTTCGTATCATTTTAAAGCTATTCTGCCATCTTTTCTTTGACAAAGTTTTTTCAGTGGGTTACCCCAACATGGTCAAATCTGCAATGAAAGTGTTTATTGCACTTTAAATATCTTGTAGCTTTGCAGTTGCAAGTAATGAAAAACTTTGGATCGTATTTTAATGTTTCCATATTGTTCTACATTCGTTTTCCATGCTTTAAAACAAAAAAAAAAAGAGTACAAAAAATAAAGCAACCGACTCTCGGCTAGAAAACAGAAATAGGTAATATGAAGGCAAATAATGTAGAATAACGCCCCAGTGAAAATACTTACATTAAGACGTCTCAAAATCGAAGCCTTAATTCATAGTTATCCTACTAACACATATTTTAGTAAATTCGAACATTTCCGCATGTTACTTAATCTAGATTTGTCATAAAACTGGGCCTGCTTAATTCGTGAATTTTGAAGAAAATTTGTAAACATATATATATATATTTTTTTTACAGATTCAAGTTGGTATTACTTTACTAAACTTGTTAACTGATGTGTTTAAGCAGCACTGGTATTAGTAACCGAACTGAGGTTTTTTTCCATTTTTTGAACGGTAAAGTTCATATATTCATCAGAAAGTAATCTTGGGGGTAACTTTATTCCCTAACATTGCTTTTATTTATTGCCTTTTCTGAAAATGTTTAGTTTATTTTTAAAACGCTTATTCCACGTTTGTAAAAAGCATGAGTCATTGTGCTTTGCAAGTAGACAAACGGCTAACTTAAAAATTTCCATGTGTGTGTTTGTATGGGGGGGGGGGAAGTCATCAAGTAGTTGAAAACCAATCGTACGCTTATAATTCAGTTTTATGTTTTAAACAGTTCTTTGGAATTGTCCCTCGCTGGGACAGCAGTATGCCTACGGATTTACAACACTAAAATCAGGGGTTCGATTCCCCTCGGTGGACATAACAGATAGTCTGATGAGGCTTTGTTATAAAAAAAAACACACATACACTCTTTGGAATTCTTAGACATCTGTTAATTAAACCATTCACACTGCGGCTATGAGAGGACACTGTGAGAAAAGAAGCTGACAGCCCCTCAGTGGCTCATTGGTAAGTATAAAAACTTATAACGCTAAAAACCGGGTTTCGATACCCGTGGTGGGCAAAGCACAGAAATTTCATTGTGTAGCTTTGTGTTTAACAGCAACAAAGAAGCTGACAAAATTAGAATTTCTTATTCCTCCTGCTTAATTCTATACAATTGATCATTCTTCTAAAACTGCCACATTGAGTGATGTCTGGTTTACGTAAGTTGCACATTTAATTGTTGTATATCAATCCTGACGACGCCTTTAGCTCAAAACCAGGGCTCATTATATTGAAGGCTTCATTTTTAGTAACATACAACAGACAAGGTATAGTTTAAATATTATTTCACACTTTTCACAAGGTGACGCCACAGGTCAAAAACAACTGTAAGTAAAAATTTATTATACCTTTAAATACACAAGTTAATAAACTTGTGTACCGAACAATAAGACAGAAGTTTTGAATCTGACAACCAACGTGTGCCACAACTTATGGAAATGCCTCTTTTCTATACGAATTGTGTTTCCATATGCACCCATTTCACAGTTTTACATTTGTAACTAATGATATAGAAAATTATAAGATACAGAAATGAGTTTGTTACATTAAAATTATTTGAATATGCATATAAGCAAGCCTCGTGACAACCACAGTCGATATAAAGTAGCGATAGAACAGAATGTATGAGAATAATATTTTGCCATTGTTTGACGTGGCGTAGGTAGTGTTATATTTCGATTGTTTGACGTGGCGTAGGTAGTGTTATATTTCTGAAAATCAATCCCTTTTGGGAAAGATATGAACAGCCCTTTCCGAAAGCAGAATATTCATACAGTCAGATCAGAATAGTGTATTAATGTCGGGAATTCAGAATTCCCAAGATAGGGATATCCCACGTACTAAATGCCAGTATGAAACAAAGGTATATAGGTCAACTTGGTGCACAAGAACCATCCAGAAAGATACTAGCAACAAGTCGTACCCCAGCTGTGGTAAGCAAAATCCAATGCCTTATAACAGGTGTGAATACATAAACACAATGGACACTGGGAATAGTTTCTGTATTTCCTAAGCAACAGTAAGCAATTTATAATCAAGAAGGATCTCCGTTTGAAAGAAGCAACGCAAGTCACGTGCACACAAGCTGCTTCCATAACATATCCCTTCAATAATGTTTGAAGACGACTTGAATGGGTAATGAAGAAAAACTTCAATACAAGTTTAACATAACAGCAAATGTACAACGTTTCGACAAGGTTTTGTCACTGATGATGACACAATATGAGATAAATTAGATGCATATATCTTCTATATGTATTTGTTTCTTCAAAACATTCAAATAAATCCACAATTAGACACATGTAACCACTTTACTTCTCAAACATGTCCAGGTGGTTAGGGCGCTCGACTGGCAATCTGCGGGTTCGAATCCCCGTCACACCAAATATGTTCGCCCTTTCAACCGTGGGGGCGTTATAAAGTGACGTTATAAACTATTCGTTGTTAAAAGAGTAGCCCACGAGTTGGCGGTGGGTGGTGATGACTAGCTGCATTTCTCTAGTCTTATACTGCTAACTTAGGGACGGCTAGCGCAGATAGCCCTCGTGTAGCTTTGCGCGAAATTCCAAAACAAACAAACAAACCTATATCTGTTGAGGAGACTTAGAGATACTCGTAATTAAAATTGTCAAAAACACGTTAAACCTACTTTTGTAACTAGTAGACGTTTCTCAGATTTCTGTTCCTTTTGACTAATAGAAATGCAAGCTTCTCTACAGTAATTTACATAATGTCTTCTTTATCATGAAAAGGTATTGGACCAAAGTACAGCTCTACCAAGGTTAGTGAAAAGTAGTATGATATGAAAAAATATAAGGTATTTAGTGAAATGTAGTCACATACTTTTAATCCATTGACTGCGACTGCTCTAAATGCGCGCGAAATTTTTGCAAATCGTACGCTGTATACGGCACAGTCGAATTCAACTGCCGGAGGCAGACCGTACCCTATACGGCAAATCAGCAGTCAGTGGGTTAATTATTTGTTTGTATGTTTTAGCGCAAAGCTACATAATAAGTTATCTGCGCTCTGTCGACTAGGGAGAATCGAACCCAGGATTTTAACGCTGCAGGTCCGAAAACTTACTTCTGACCCATTGGGTGTATTAAATTTTACACAGCACTAATTGCAAAAACGGTTTCTCACACGATTTTTTGAGATATTTAAATGGTATTTTGTCACAATAAAACTTAGGTAAGTCTGTTGTTTGAACTGGGTTTTGCCTAGTGGTTAGCTTGCTGGGCTGCGTATCTGAAGGTCCCTAGGTTTAAAGAGCCACTGATATGTAACTAAACACGTTCCGCTATTCGATTAAGATTGATTATGTAGGCGTAGGGTGCTTCTGACTGTTGTTTTTCCTCTGGTCATCAATTCTAAATTAGGGATGACTGTGTTTGAGCCTTAGGAGTCAAGTAGTCGCAAAAAGAGCTGTTCAGTTTGAAAATATCAGTACCAAATAAAATATCAAAATACACAAACGCAGAACTAAGTGACATCATAATTAACTTAACTAACTAACTGAAATACTTTGCTTTTTAACAAAGTAAACGCCCAAAGCAAACGCAAGTAAAAAAAAAAGAGTTAATTCTATACTAAATCTTTCGCTTATTAATCTATATAGGTAAACGTCAATATGTGTGTGTATTTGTTCCCTATACGTTTCCACACTTCTTGATCAATCAACACCAAACTTGACACATTGATACAGAATGACATGAATATTGTCATGAGGGGCAGGGGGTTGGACCCCCATCTAATTTCGAAAAAAAACTACCAAATCACCACAACTTGGCACAATGATATGAAGAAGATCATGAGGGGGTGGACCCTCACATCTAATTTCATATTGATAGAATTCTTGAAAACAGTATTTCTTTCTTTTCAGTATTGATACCTTTATGTACTTTTATTGCACTTTTAATGTTTATTATGTTAAGAAAAAAAATAGAAGCACAATTTCCTATCCTTTGTTACAAACGAGTTTTTATTGCAATCGTTCAACGGATGGGTACTCCAGCTAGTATAATATAGGAAATAAATATAGTGGAAAAAGAGATGTTAAAATTACCTAACTAAAGTGAGTACTGGAATAAAGATGTTCCTTATTTAATGGGTTTGGTCTAGCGTAATGGGCTGCAGATCCAAAATCTCGGACTCAAAGTGTAGAACCGCTGAATACGCTCTGCACTAGTAACTGTGGGTGCGCTACAAAAGTGACAGTCACTCACATTATTTAGTTCAGGAGCAAGATAAAATCATTGTGTCAATAGGTGTTGCTGACTAACTTCCCTCCCTATGATCAGTAGTTTTATATTAGGGACGACTATACCTGAGCCCTAGGGTTCCTTGACCTGGCCGTTTAGCCAATGTGTGGACAAATACTATCTAGTTTGAAGGTTCAAATTACAATTAACGAAATAAACAAGCACGGTTGAAAACAAATTAAAATGTTGCAATTGTAGCAGCTGTATACTCAGTGCAATTATCAATAGTATAAAATGTCTTAAGTGTAATATAACAAATACGTGGAATATTAAAAAAAATCATGCAAAGTATATTGTCTCTCAAAATAATAACCATTAGTGTATTTATTTGCTTTGCGAATAATAATCATTTTTTCATTTTCTTAGGCTTAAAGCGTATTGGTTAAAACATCAAAATATTTTAATGGACAATATATAGATGATTTTCCACTGTTGTCCTTTTGTGTGGATTTAGGCCCAACGTAAGTATCCTAAGATGGCGGAACCTCCTATGATTTCACTGTGATTGCAGCAGAAAATACCAGTAACAATGAAAAGAACCAACTGTTTGATATATAATACATAACTTTTCCTTGTACATTTCAAGTTCTTTAAGAAGTTATGTCCATTGTTCATATTACTTTTAATTATTTGAAATTGTACATAAACTTTATGTAATTATTTCATTAGTATTTTAATCTATCTTGATAATTACGTTATTATTATATCTTTTGTTTTATATTTTTAATTAAAATGCTAGATTATTGGTACTCAGAAATTACCATGAAAACATCTAGAAGTTACCATGAAAACATCTTGATCACCAATATCAGCTTACATCACTTCAAGTAGATTACACCTTGGAGTCGAGTTAACTTATGGAGAAATTGTGATTATACTACATTCTGATTAAAACTTATTTACGTTTCGAAGAAAGACAACAAGGTGGAGAGTAAATGCGATTCAAATCTGCATCGCCGGCTTTGCAGTTTTCACTTAACAATAAGGAATAAGTTGTTGTTTTAGAATTTCGCGAAAAGATAGGCGTCCCTAATTTTGAAGTAATAGAATAGAGGGAAGACAGCTAGCCAACACCACCCACCGTCAACTCGTGGGCTATTCTAAGAGATTAATGGGTTTGACCATCGCTCGTATAATATACCCACTGTCCCCCAAAGTGCGATTTTTTGAAGATAACGAGACGCGAACCATGTACTTTCGGATCCACAATCCGGCACATTCGCCACTAGGCCACTGTAACTTTTACTGAGTACAATATCAAGATGCATAGTAAAAGGTTAAAGTTGTTATAAAGTCTTTTAACTTTTAGTAATTACAAAATCAAATTTGAAAATTGAAAATTTGTCTTAGTTATAAAATCATCTAACTTTTGCTGATTAGAACTGATTTAGTAGGTAGTGAAAGGCCTTGTCGTCATTATAAAATTCTTTAAGTTTTACTAAGTGCAACCATAAAAAATTATAGTGAAGAAAAAAGTTTAATGTAGTTATGAAAATTTGTACTCGAAAGCTTAAATTCATTGTATGTAGTTCGTTATTAAAATTCAACAACTTCTCGAGGGGCTATGAAAAAAACAATTTAAAACAAAATTCCAAACACAATTAGAAAAAAAGTTCAAACTAATAATGAAGTGTCCGTACGTGAGCTTTTATACTTTCATTAATAAATCATCCTGTTCAATTTAAAATTCCAGACCTAAATAAAAATGATTGATTTGTGTCACAACTGTGGACACTAGGCTAATTAGGTGCTAATATTGAAAGGACTAGTAACTGTTGCCAAGAGCGAACACTGTTCGTATCTTTAACCTATCAAATACTTCCAAACGCTGTTCGTATCTTTAACCTGTCAAATACTTCCAAGCGCTGTTCGTATCTTTAACCTATCAAATACTTCCAAACGCTGTTCATATCTTTACGCCCCCTCTCAGTGGCACAGCGGTATATATGCGGACTTACAACGCTAGAAACCTGGTTTCGATACCCATGGTGGGCAGAGCACAGATAGCCCATTGTGTAGCTTTGTGCATAACTATAAACAAACAAACAAACAGACAAACTAACAAATCGTATCTTTAACCTATCAAATACCTCCAAACACTGAGCTAAAAAATCAATTTTATTCAAAAATAAATTCATATTTGAAATACTATACTATTAAGTCGCAGTAAACAAGAATGATGCCCCTAGTGGTTCAGCGGTAAGTCTAAAGACTTATAACAATACAAAACGAGTTTCGATATTCACGGTGTGCACAGCACAGATAGCCCATTGTGTAGCTTTGTGCTTTATCACAAACATAGAAAAACCATAATGACAGGTGTATTTCATGCTGCTATCTGAAATAACTAATTGTACACTTTTGTACCTTTCTGCTTAGATGTTGAAGTAAGAGTTAGTTAAAGAAAAAAAATATAGCTTAGGATAAAATTACTCGCAGTGTTACTTCATGTTGTTATAATTTGCCTACTAGGCTCAGTTTTTGTATTTAGGATTATTACACATGGATGAATAGCCAAACGTAATTCAATAGAAAAAAAACAATACTCATTCTGCATAAACAGTGAAGATCCGAAGAAGACATAAAGGCATCTTATAAATAAAGGTTTTAGTATATAGTAATCCAAGTCACAGCCTCGCAGATAGAAGATAAAATAAACGGTGTAACAAGATGTATAATTGTTTCAGAGTACGAGATTATAGTATTCTAAACCATAGAACTATTTACATATATATCAATAAAAATGTTTATAGATTTAATGAATATACCACCGAACCATAGAACTATTTACATGTATATCAATAAAAATGTTCATTGATTTAATGAATATACCAGCCAACCATAGAACTATTTACATGTATATCAATAAAAATGTTCACTGATTTAATGAATATACCAGCCAACCATAGAACTATTTACATGTATATCAATAAAAAATGTTTATAGATTTAATGAATATACCAGCGAACCATAGAACTATTTACATGTATATCAATAAAAATGTTTATAGATTTAATGAATATACCAGCGAACCATAGAACTATTTACATGTATATCAATAAAAATGTTCATAGATTTAATGAATATACCAGCGAACTTCTGCGAATATGTTTATATTTATGAACCTTTTATGAGTTTATAATGTATAGTTCATTTTGTACAATTATAACAATTTATGAAATAAAAACCAAACACAACACAATTGTGAAAAATGAATTTTAAATTTTATTCGAAATAATGAAAACCACATTAAATAAGGTGCCCCTTATTTCATTTCAAGACGGTTATAGCACAATCAAGTTTTATTTTCTTAATTTCATAACAAACATTAAAATTCATCTCTCCGAATAAATTTTAAAAACAATAGAAGCAAAACTCATTTTACTATCTAATGCTTGAACAACGTAAATTTTTCACAATTATAAACAAAAATCTTTTTTGTATTTTATTTTGCTTCATCAAAAGTAATACACGAGAAACGTTAAAATACGTTCAATATGAACAGTAACCATCATAGATGAAAAAACATGAAGTTGTACAAATAAGTTCTATTAGGTATATATTGTAGATTGTTGTTAATAGTGAATCTCTAGCGCTTTATATTTATTGCTTTCAGTTAGTCTGTTTTAGTCAGAGATTCTTTAAAATTATGTAGTAACAATATATATGATTTTTGGGTACGTAACCTGTAACGCTGTAATAAAATGTCAGGTACATAGTTCTAAAAACTGTTATAGTATTTAAAACATAACTTAAACTGGTATGGTAACATCTAAGGTAAAGCCTTCATTCTAACAAGACTTACAGCAGTAAGATGATATTTGGAGTACGGCGTTCTCACTGTACATACATTAATAAGAAAACATTTAAGATGCAAAGTTCAGACTTATCTTACTTAAAATAACTTGGCAACATTTACGCAACAGCGTTCTAATATAGTAGACGTAAGCTGATGGCACAGCGGTATGTCTGCGGATTTACAACGCTAGAAACCGGGTTTCGATATACGTGGTGGGCAGAGCACAGATAGCCCATTGTGTAGCTTTATGCATAATTACAAACAAACAGGTACAGATTGAGCTTTGCTAGATTTTTATTGTTATGAGAACGTTCAGGATTACTTTAACTGATACCACGAATTTCCAAAAACTGTAAACTCGAGCGTTTTCGAATAGTTGACTGTTTTTTTTTTCTGTGTTAATATTTATGGTAGTTCAGTGTGTAATCATAGGGGGAAATGTTTATTTGTTTGTTTGTTTTGAATTTCGCGCAAAGCTACACGAGGGCTATCTGCGCTAGCCGTCCCTAATTT
>NW_013665644.1:1052721-1079637 GCF_000517525.1 Limulus polyphemus | reverse complement strand
AGATCAACTTCGTCGGGCGTCATGTTAAAAATCGCTTACTATAACTTCATGTTTATAGTTGTTATAAACTTACTCAGGTGACTGACTATCTTTCCACACAGAACACCAAGACCGCTTCTAACGTATATAAAGTCGCAACAAAATTCCCTGTACGTTTCATGATTCCCACTGTGTAAAAGTAGCCAAAGATTCAGACTCTGATAAGAAATACTGATCCTCCTTCAGCGCAGGTTTTAACATTCGCCATGACTTACACAAACTGTTGCTACTAGGAAATGCATTCTGCTTCCTATTCGACTGTCAGTGAAGGCAGGGAAGCCAACGCTACTGCAGCTGTCTGAAATGACCACGCCTTACCAGCCGTGGTGGCAGGAAAAAAAACACAACTACGACTGAACTTTGAGTTCTCCACGATTAACGACCACAGTACTTACTTCAAGGCTTTGACATCCTATTGATGACGGTTACAAGCTGACGTCAATACCAACCCTTTGTATGCAGGAAGTCAGCCACACGGACAAACATCCACCCAAATGCTGGGACAGACAATAGACACGCGCGCCGGGACATACAACCCTTCGGACTCCAACTACATTCTGTGGTTACTCTAATAGGATAGTGAGTCCCGTAAGAGCTTTCTGTCAACAGCACAATAACAATTGCCACGTGTAAGTTACTCTGGACAGGCGTTAAATGTGCTGTGGTAAACATTCCAAATGAGGAGCTTGTTCTTTTTTTATCGCTTTAAGTATTAGTTAAAATGTAGTATATGACGCTAGGGTGGTCAGACCAGCTGTTTCCTATTCTATTAGGCTTCAAGAATAGACAACTAAAACCCTTTCAATTTAAAGATTCCACTCAGAAACTTCCTTGTTAACTCTTCCGGGTTACAAATCAACCAATGACACAGACAACCTTACACAATGCTCGAGTCAGATTGACACAAGGCTTAGAAGTGTAGCAGTTAAACGATGATTAGTAAAAATAATACAACAGGAACTGGAAAGTTTCATTTTAACAATAAATATAAGTTATTTTTCCTGACTGTTAGGTTTGTTTGTTTTTGAATTTCGCGCAAAGTTACACGAGGGCTATCTGCGCTAGCCGTCCCTAATTTAGCAGTGTAAGGCTAGAGGGAAGGCAGCTAGTCATCACCACCCACCGCCAACTCTTGGGCTACTCTTTTACCAACGAATAGTGGGATTGACTGTCACATTATAACGCCCCCACGGATGAAAGGGCGAGCATGTTTTGGTGGAACGGGGACTCGAACCCGTGACTCGAAGATTGCGAGTCGAGCGCCCTAACCACCTGGCCATGCCGGCCTGGCCACTTCTGTATATCATCAGTTATGACTTCTGTATATCATCAGTTATAACATGCTGCCATCTAGAATAAATTAAATGTTGAAGTGACCCCATGCATAAATACACTTGCGGGCATGTGCAATAATGAACGATTAAAGCGAGACTTCAGTTTTTAGTTTTTATACAACTTTGAACTGAGGTAAGCTCTTTAAATTTTTAAGGTTACAAAATAAATATTTCATAGAATTTCACATTGTCGATTTCAAACAATGATGGGTTATAGGCATAGAAATATACCATCAAAGAAACATAGTTCAAATTCATTGTTTTTTATAACGTGTGATTGCTTTACATGTACCATCTAACCCCTCACTTGTACCCCGTTCATTTGCACTATTGTTCTATATAGTGCGCAACGTGCGCACGACATACGGCCTTCCAGGTCCTTGTTAGAAGCGTTTAAATGATTATTTAAGTGATTTAAATGCGGTTGCTAATTGCACAATTTATTTTAAATTGCAGTTGCTTGAAGGTTCGTTTCATCCATCATTATGGGCAAAACGACCCTCAGTCACGTAAAGTGTTTTAACTAGAAATGACATTTATAATAAGTAAGGGTTTGATTTAAAACCTTTTGATTCTTCATGATGTTCTTAATTGATGAAAATAGCATTCAAAGTTAAAATGGCCATCTTACCTTACCTTCCCTTACTAGACGTAAATTATACCAATAACACTTAATATACAACATTAAGTTTTACTAAACTGAAACTGATATGATAATTTTTAGGATACAACGTTCAGCCTTGCTGAAATTAGCGCAGAATCACAAGATTTTAGGTACAATGTATAGTCTTACTAGAATTAAAGTGGAAAAATTAAGTGTTACGCTCAGTATTATTCGACTTTTACTGATGTGATTATTTTGAAATAATTATCTTCATTTTCAAAACTTATATAGATGTGATAACATTTAAATCGAAACTTAACGAATTTGTCATTGGTGTTTTTATAACTATTTTTAATATGGTAATGTCTTTTATAGTATGTTTTGTCTATTAGCTGTCTGTCAGATTTATTAATAAATTATTTCTGAGCGGTAATGCTAATTGTCCTCTGAATATTAAGTGTGTAATATTCCTAGCGGCAAGAAAATACATTAAATCACTATTCTCGTGAAATAATGTTTGTAATAATATGGAAAGTCTTCAGCAGATTTTTAAAAATAAATTATAAAATCAGTTGTTACTTGGTTTTATACATAAATTGCATTGATGTCTGTTCTTGTTGACATTTTATAGTTTCATGGAGAAATGTAGGCTTTCAATGTGATTTTTATGAGAGATTTACGTTTAGAAATATTCATATACGACACAAAGTTTTTGCCAGTTACAAAGAAGCACGAGAATTTTTTAAAGTGTATAGTTTTCAACACAAAGCAAACAGTGTTCGTGTCTTAATATTCAGCAACTATTATAGTGCTGCTATCGTTTACTAAATTCCTTGCGATAGACGGAGCGCAGATAGACATTTCAGTAACTTTGCGTTAAAACCACATTTTCTAGATCTGTAAAGTGTGCATATTGTAAGTTTGCACCTTTTATGACAATTAGAACATCAAACTTTAAATCTGTTTTGAAACGAAAACGAATAAGAACATGCCAGGAGTTATAACGTACTTATATTTAAAAATTAAGTACTTCTTGCTCAAAATCTCAAAAGGCACTTTCTCTGAGAACTGGAAGTAATGCACACCCTTGAAAATAACCTACAACTTTCTTAGTGCACTAGCCTTATGGTACGTATTTGTAAAATGATTGAAACTGTGTCCAACGTATATGCCCCCCAGTGGCACAGCGGTATGTCTGCGGACTTACAACGTTAAAAACCGAGTTTCGATACCCGTGGTGGGCAGAGCACAGATAGCCTATTGTATAGCTTTGTGCTTAACTTCAAACAAACGTATATCGGCATGTGTTTTATCATTCTAATCGTTATACGTTCTCTCAAGTTTAACAGTTCGCCTTTAACCAACACATTTTAAAACAGAGAGGACTATTTTACCTTATTCAGTTGGGAAAACTCACGGGTAAACATTTGAATATCATTTGCGTTTGGTTACGGATTATACGTCCGATGCAGTTTGACATTTTAGGTTTCTCACACGAAGATTATCACAATCGCAAGCTTCTGTGTGTGGAGAGCGATACCTACGTCCCAATAATATAGGCCCTGACAATATTTATAAAATTCACACGTTTTTTAATACAGGCCCTGACAATATTTATAAAATTTACACGGTTTTCAAAAATTATATCTTATTCCTGATTTTTTTTTCTGGATTAGACGTTCGAACAGTTCTTGCAGTTGCTAACAGAGTTTATACATTGATTTAGCACGTATACGAGAGAAACTTTAGAAAATATATTACAAATTCATTATACGTTTGTACAAGTTTATGTACATACAACAGGTACTGTGGTAGATAAACTGCTACAATTTCATTAAAAGTTTTTACATTCGCTTTCTAATAATATTCCTAAATCAATAAGGTAATTCTACACTTAGAATGACGTTGAATTCCTTTAAAGAATTTCATGACAATTAATTTTAGTAAGTATCGTAATGTACAGTTGATAAACATTTAATTCAGTGACCCAGATTAAAATCACGTGAAACGTTATAAAAACAAGTAATAACTAACCAATGTGCATAGTGTAAATTGAACAGTAGTTTTTTTTTATCGAAATCAACTATTTATCAATAACTTTGAACGCTAACAGTTTAGTTTGGTTTGTAAGTAACAAGTTAAAGGATCTTTGGCTCGTCATTATCACTCTCTCACTGGAATTTGCAATCTTCTCATAAAACATGTCTATTGCACTCGGTGTTTCTGCACAGATTTTTAGAGGTAAATAAATTTTATGTGATTATAACTTTATATTTTTAAACGTCTACAAGACAAGCTACTTTGTCGAATGACGACCAAGACGCATATTTGTTGACAATCATAATAAGGTAAAAACTGGTGTTGCTGGTTCCATCTATAGTGAAACAGAACTAATATTACTGTGTGCAGTCAGAGTAAAAGACGCTACTCGGTGTAACCACAGTAAAACAGTAGGACCAGATGTTCCATATGCTCGCTAAAGCTAGCAACCCTGGCTACTTACATATTACTTGTCTTGCTTCCACCGCTGCTCGTACAAGAATTAATCAGGTTTCTATAGTGAGCTACTGTGCCGGCTTCCCTGGTTCTCTGCGTGTGTCTACTCACCACGTTCTCCCGTGAAACAGTGACAGTCAATGCGACACTGCATAGAAAGTTGCAATATCGGCAAGTGACGTCAAGCATGAACTGAGTGGGCGCCTGACCCCCACCTACACAACTTGTTAGCTCTCAGTCAGTACGCAGTAGTAACAATGAACTAACTTAGCGAACGGTGTTGATAGAGGAATCCTGTAATAAAACAATCCGAAACAATAGCACGAAAAAGCAGTCTTAAAAGCCAAAAGCAAAGCAAGAACTTTGAACTATACTACATACATTCGGCAAGTTATTCTACCCACGACTCATCAGAACGCACACGCCTGTCAGTTATAGCAGCGGTTTCACTGATCTCGATAGTTCTGACTATAAAAAGAAACCTACTCATCACTTTTTAAAGTAAAACTAGTGCGACGATGAATTCATTTCATCAACTATATTGTTCAATCACACAAAAACTATTACGTTACAATACAAAATTCAAAGCTTATCTTATCACACAATATTACTATATTTCCGCTCACAGTCTATTAACACAAAGTATGAGTAAAGAAAAATAGAGAGAAGGTTTCTTGGATTACAAAGAAAATCGTTTACTTTTCCCAAAGAACAAAAAACAGTTGTTGAGATCGGGATAGACGTGTAATATATAAACATTTGGAGAGATGGCAATGCTTTTGAAAAATATCTATGGTTCATGATGATTTTCCAACGTGAATATTTTTACTAATCTTTTGTGCTAGAGAGTCAATCTATATAGAACTTGCATGCTTATCGACAGATAATTTTTACTTCTCCTGAGTATTGAAATCCCTTACATATATCAAATAAGGATATTTACGTGTCAGTAATTTTACGAACACTAATCAGCAGGTTTGATATATATTTCAGGAAACATCTCTCCTCCACGCCTATTAAGCTCATTTTACATGTCATTCTTTTGAATCAAAATGTTACCGCTTGAGAAGGAGGCGTGTGACTGACGTATTAAATTTTAGTTACAACTACCAGATACTTATTTCAAGCATTCATCATGTAGAGGGCGCACTATCCTTTCGTCTACTCCGGTTTATGATTTTGGCTCCGTTGTGTTTTATTGTTTTATCATTTCTGTTTATGTCCTTGCGTGATGAAAAAATATGCTGATCCCCTTCCTGTGCACAACAAAACAAAAACTTGAAAATAATGTAATATTTTCATGAAAAAATAAAACCTGTTTCAATATAAATATTTTTACAGCTCAGAGAAGTAGCATTCGTCGGGATGAATATATTTGTCACTGTTTTAACCATAGAATGATTAGTTCGAATAGAAAAGGTAATTACATTTTATGCTTACTAACTATAATTATAAAACCCCTACAGTTTCTGTAAAGTTTACATGCTTTTTGTAAGGCTATTTATAACAACGTCTTGTAGTATTTTAAACGCACATTTCGAATGGTTTTCTTATATTTGTTCTCAGAAATTTTTAAAATGTTTTCTTTTAAAGTTAAATTACCATTTTTTTTAAATATGCATTCTATAAAATTAATTCAATGTAAATTTGTAGTATATAAGTATAAAGTTTATTTGATAACATAAGTTCTTAAAGTTTTGTTGATATTTCTTAAATACGGTGTTTATGTAAGAAAAAGTGTAATTGAGTTTTTTTTATATATGGAATTTTACCACAGGTCATAAAGTCTTCACAATTAACGCAAAAAGTACTAGTTTCAGAGAATAGATTCATGTTTCGAAAATAAATTAAAAAATTAAATGGAATTAAACCTGAAATATAGTACAGTTTAAAAGAGGTTATTTGATTTATAGATTTCTAAGTGATTTTATGTACTTATGAATTTAAGTCGAACAAAAAATAAATTGATAAATTTGAAGGTATCTTTGATTTCGAAATGTTTGATTCAGCTTTTACTGAGTAACTGGAAATAAAACAAGTTAATTTTGTAACCTACGTATAGAAAACTTCTCAAATAATTAATGTTAGAGTATCCAAGGAAAACTCTTCTAATTAATCTATGAACTGTTCCTAATCATGTCCATCGTTCGTTTATTACACGTAGTCTAGATACTTTTTACAGCACACAAATCATTGATCTGTTTCTGCTTTAATAAAATTTCAGCCACTTTATCCTTCGTTGAAGACTATCTTGGATTTATCTTATCAGATCCTCTTTCCTATACAAATATTTTTGTATTTACCAAGGAATAAATCAATGGAATCTGAAGTGACATTAGATAAATTCAGAGTAACTAATAGATTCTTGTTCCATTATTACAAACTATTGGATTTTTAACTTACTTGTACAAAACTTAACTTAAACAAAAGAAACTTGTATGAAACGCAGTTAAATTATTCATTTCATAATTTCATAGTCACCGATACTGTGTTTATAAATATATGTATCTTAGTTTGTAGACGTCTATTATGGAGTATCAAAAGGTTTAACAACATAAGCATTTTTACAGGGGCTCAGTACTTGTCTATCTCAAATATAAACAAGAAACGTGTTTAAAACACCCACACGTCTTCATGTGGAAACCACTGCTATAACGTTTTTCACATATCAGCTCCTATATACCTTTGGTGTATTTTAATCGATAAACTGCTCATTTTTAAATGTGAAACAGTTGACAGACAGAGAAAGATACCGAGGTTTCAAAACCTGGAATTTAGTTTGTGAATGTGTATAAGTTTAAATATTAAAATCCACAGACGAACAACGTTTTATGATGCACAATTAAAATCTTTATTTAAGACGGTTGTAAATATCACACTACGTGTTTCAGCGTGGTTTCGCGTCATCTTCAGGTTTTTAAACTGATCGACGGTTGTAAATATCACACTACGTGTTTCAGCGTGGTTTCACGTCATCTTCAGGTTTTTAAACTGATCGACGGTTGTAAATATCACATTACGTATTTCAGCGTGGTTTCACGTCATCTTCAGGTTTTTAAACTGATCGACGGTTGTAAATATCACACTACGTATTTCAGCGTGGTTTCACGTCATCTTCAGGTTTTTAAACTGATCGACGGTTGTAAATATCACACTACGTGTTTCAGCGTGGTTTCACGTCATCTTCAGGTTTTTAAACTGATCGACGGTTGTAAATATCACACTACGTGTTTCAGCGTGGTTTCACGTCATCTTCAGGTTTTTAAACTGATCAACGGTTGTAAATATTACACTACGTGTTTCAGCGTGGTTTCACGTCATCTTCAGGTTTAAATAAAGATCTTAATTGTGTATTTTTATAACGTTATTCGTTTGTGGATTTTGATATTTCAAATATATACACAAGTTCCTTGAATTTTAACCTATAAGTCTGCTTTCTTGCGAGTTTACATATAGTGTAGGAAAAAGGTAAGCAAGTGATTTTTTATAAGTAGTAACTTCATAGTAACAGGATATTAATTTACGCACTTAAAGATTTCTTTAAGAGTTTGTGAAGTGTTCCATAGTTAATGTTACAAGTAAGTAAAACATACGAAGATAGTTGACATTAATAAACAATAAAAAATAATTGTATTTTATTTTGTGTTTTGATTACGCGCTTGAACACTCAGTTTAAAACCAAATTTATGTTTCTGCGATCTAGAGTTGAGACTTAATTTAAAACAGTTCAAATTTATAGCTCCCCAGTAGCACAGCGGTATGTCTGCGGACTTACAACGCTAGAATCCAGGTTTCGATACCCGTGGTGGGCAGAGAACAGATAGCTCATTGTGTAGCTTTGTGCTTAACTTCAAACAAACAAACAATCAAATTTATATATATCTAAATGTTCATAAATAGGGTTTGTTTGTTTGTGTTTAGATTAAAGCCACGTTGTGTTATCTGCTGTGTATACCGTGGGGAACCTAACCCTGGATGTTAGTGTTGCAAGTCCGTAGACTTATCGCTGTCTCGCAGGAGGACTCATAAATACGGGTCGAATTTGAATAAAAATTTTTATTGTTATTAAAAGTTTGGCTTTAAGTTTTATTTATACAAATAAATGGAAATGTGCAGCTTCACCATATTACTTGTGTCCTCCTCGTAACGCTTAAACATGGGGTTCGATTCCTCGTGGTGGATACACCATATATAGCCCGTTGATAGCTTTGCGCTTAACAGCAAATAAAGGATAAAAGCGAGAATTATTGCTTGTAAATTGATATAATTAAGTCGAGCATAAATAAAACAAATAAACTTTAAAACACCAATCCACCGTAATGAGTATTACAGTGTTTTTAAACTGTATAGATATAAGTAAGATCACTTGCAAAATTACGGTATGTGTGGACTGTCAGTTCTCAAAGTTCACTCAATCAAAGATATTGTAAAGTACTAAGCTTTATTGTTTTATACACGTCTAGAAGATATATTTTAGGGTACAGGTGGCTATCAGCCAATCGCCATGTAATGTTAATTAAGCGTTGGGACGTAGTGGGTATGGGTGCCATAATAGTAATCGTATTTTTCTTTCGAAATGATTCGTATCTTACAGTTTGGAAGCTTTCAATATGCAATACACCCATAACTTCCAAGCTATATTTGAAAAGGCCTTCTGTGTATTTTGAAGAAACTTTTGTAGAATACTTGATGGGTTTTAGCGAACGGTTTACTTTATATTTTTCGTCTTTGTGCTTTTATTGCAGTGATAAAGTTAGTGATAGGTCAGAACAGCCCAATCATCAAGTAAAAATAGCATAAACAGTATTAATAAATGTCTTGAGTTAATATGAGGGTCAAGATAAAGCTTATTTGCAGAAGTGTTACGTGAGCGTTAACAACGTTATAAATTTTGCGTAAAGAAGATCATAATTAATTATAGTCTTCGAGATCGACAATCTAAGAGACGTATAAGTTCAAAAATAATTTAGTTATTAAGAACATAATTACATTCAATATCAACTTGAACAAGGGAAATAAAAATACCACAACACTAAAATAGATAAATTAGGCTTATTAAATGCTTGTTTACTTGTTTGTTTGGGATTTTCTAGCAAAGCTCCACAAGGGCTTTCAGCGCAAACTGTTTTTAAAGTTGAACTCGTATATTAAAGGGAAGGCTTTGCTTGTTTGATTGTATTTAAGCACAAAGCTGAACAATGGGTTATCTGTGCAGTGCCCACCAGGGGTATCGAAACCCGGTTTCTAGTGTTGTAATTCTGCAGACATATCGCTGTACCACTGGGGGGCAAAGGGAAGGCAGATAACCAACAGCACCCACTGCCAGCGCTTGGGTTACTCTTTCCTAACCGAGTAGTGGGATTTAACTGTTACTCTTATAGTGCATCCACTGCCTTAAAGTGCTGACAGAGGTTTGTTTTTTCGGCAACGAGGCGCGAACCATTAATCTCCCGGATTCACAGTCTTGGCACGCTAATCAGTACGGCCTCATATTAAAAGCATTTCTTAAAGTATACATAAATGAATGACTTACTTGGTTGTCTCTATCAATATGGTTAATATTAGTACACAAGTGGACTTTTCTAGTAGTATAAAAACATATTACCTTCTATAAAAGCTAGAATTTCAGCGCTTGTAGGAGGTGGATCTAACTTATGTGTTTTCTTTCACTCTTTGGTGGATCAACCAGAAAAACAACAACAAAAACAATCTGCCTTCAAATGTTCGTCTGTACATTAATTATGTTCATCTTCTTTCTTACTAATAAGCTATACGTCTGTATAATTTACTATACTACACTAATACATACATACATACATGTATGAATATATATTAAAGAGTATAAAAGAAGCATTATGGAACATGGAACATTCATTTGTTGTATAAAGTACAATCCAATGAAAACATTTTGACCTTAAAGTTACTAGTTCTGTGATAAACAATATAAAAAGGAATAAAAATGAACAACAGAGTGGGATAGAAAAAATAATGGCCTGAAAGTGGCAGTAGAGATCAAGTAAACTCTCCTTTACGAAAGACATCGGCTAGCCAATGGTCACTTTATTAAAACCCCCATCGGATATTTGTTTCGACAGTCTGGATTGGACATATCACAATATATCGAAAAAAAAATCATATTTGATTATACCCCATTCGTCGCAGGATATAGTCTGTAAATGATTTACAGGCGTCGACAGTAGGTTTACGATTAGGAATATGACAAGCAAATTAACCTCAAAGATGCTCAACTGAATTGGTATTCGAAGACTGTGCTGGTCAAGAGAAACAGCTGAAGTCACGGCCATTTTTCTCGAACCAGTTGTGGCTATCACGAGCGTTGTGAATTATTGCATTATTGTCTTGGGAGAACCCATCGGGGTTAAAATGTAGCATTGTGTGTGTGTGGTGGACGTAACAGGAAATTGCACTCTGAATCTTATTAATCCTGCTAAAACGGTTTCCCACAACATCTCCAATACCTACACTGTTGGGACAACGCAATCTGGGTAATTACTTCATTGTTATTTTTTTCACTCTACTCTAAGTACAGAATAAGTGAAATGTTACCCATCACACCATATTACACGCTTGCAATCTTTCACTGTCTCCAGTTTACGCTGTAAGTATCACTGAAGCCATGCTTAACTGTGGAGAAATGTAATTCATCACACCATATTACACGCTTGCAATCATTCACTGTCTACAGTTTACGCTGTAAGTATCACTGAAGCCATGCTTAACCATGGAGAAATGTAACTCATCACACCATATTACAGGCTTCCAATCATTCACTGTCTACAGTTTGCACTGTAAGCCCCACTGAAGCCATGCTTAACTGTTTGTATCTGAGATGAATAGTTTCTGGACTAGTTATCTGTGGACACACGACAGTTCTATTATGTTTAAACGTACAGTACCACTATTGGAGGAAAACAGTCCATTACAATATAGTCTGGCGTCTGTTGCATCTTATAGTTCTTTCCAAATGTCTCTCTTCGCTGTTAGTCACCAGTGGTTAGCAGCCACAGTGTTATCTAATGACAAACGCAGTTCTTATCAATTGTCACTATTGTAAGCTTTGGATAACAAATGCTTTTTGAACATCTAGTCAAATGATATTAACTTAATAACGATACTCCTGCTAGATGGGTATCTATAATCGCGCGCTTTTGAAAGTTTAAGAGAACTTTGCTTTAGAAACTTTTTTGCTAAAGCAATCATCTGATACATTACCTGAACATCTATCTTCTACAAATAGGTGGGGACGAAGGAACCTAATTATGTGACCAGTTAGTGGAAAACTCAGTATTCTCCTAAGTATTCTCTTAGAAGTTAGATCTATAATTTCTTCATGCAAGCAACTCCGTTCTTCGGAACGTAGAGCCATCTGGTGATGAAATGAAATAAACATTGTTTGTCTAGTATCATTGCTGGAGTTTAAGCCAGCTATCTACATAATGGTACCTTTATTAAACGTCCAACCATTTTTGTTCATATTAGCCCCAAGTTGAAACAAGAGAAGGTAAAATATGATAAACAAAAACAATGTATTAGGCCCTATTAAGTATACATCTACTTTGAAAGCAGTCAAAACAGAGTCACTTAATGATATCTTGTGTTGTGTGTCATATGGTGAGTGCTTTCGTAGCTGAGAGAAATGCTTTATCAAAAGACAATAATCACCATATCAATAAGGAATCTTAGTGACAAGTTTGTAACCCAGACAAAACAGGTTCAGAGGCCTTTAGTGGCAAGTTTGTAACCCAGACAAAACAGGTCCAGAAGCCTTTAGTGACAAGTTTGTAACCCAGACAAAACAGGTTCAGAGGCCTTTAGTGGCAAGTTTGTAACCCAAACAAAGCAGGTTATTCTTCTACGTAGTTTGATAAAATAATTATTATGTATAGTTATACTTCTATGATTAATTTCACTGCTACATGTATATTGATGAAAACTGCCCAAAAAATTGAAATAATTTATTTTGTAAGAATCACGTGATTAAAACTTGATGGGAATGTTTTAATATCATAGAAAAAATAATATCATTATATAAATTACAACTTGTCTTAATATAACATGTTCAAGAGTATAGCGATGTCATTGCTGTCAAGGTATAAAATATTTTATATTTCAAGCATAATTGACATATTCGAAATGCATAAAACAGTTCATTTTTTTCTAAGCGTTTTGATTAAAGTAGCACAAGTCCTTTAGGTATCTTATGAGAATCTCAATTTATGCTTTCCCTTTCACGAACATGAATAACTTAAGAAAAAATACAATATATTATAAAAACATTTAATTTGAAGTGAAAAAAATAAAAAATGTAATTAAAATGTTGAGATTAAAGATCTTAGATCACATTTGATTGTAGAAGTTTTCGATTTGTTTATTTTTAAACTTTGTTATGAATTCTGTTTTATTTTTTGTTCCCAATAATTAAGCTTTGAAATGTTATTTTTTTTTAATCTGTTCACGAGAATCATCTCAAGGAAAATCTTGAAACTGGGAAAGATTTTTTTTTTCATAAAAAAAGAGAGTTGTGTATCTTGTTTGTTTGAATTTCGCACAAAGCTACACGAGGGTTAGCTGTCCCTAACTTAGCAGTGAACGAGTAGAGGAAAGGCAGATAGTCATCACCACCCACCGCCAACTCTTAGGCTACTCTTTTAAAACGAATAGTGGGATTGACCCTCACGTTATAACGTCTCCACTGCTGAAATCATGTTTGGTGGGACGGGGATTTGAACCCGCGACCCGTAGAGTGTGAGTCAAGAGCCCTAACCACTGTGTACCTTGTCAGTTTCTTTAAAGATGTGTATATGTTATATGTGCGATCTCATAACTGGTTAATATAATGTATCTGAACGTTGTGTTTACTTTCTTTTTCTTCTTGAAATTTCCTTGAATTAGTTGTTATGTTTCAGTTTTTGTCATCTTGTAATCGCCAGATGGGAAGCAATTCATACATACTGCTCTGATTAAGAAGATTGTAAAATTAATTCATAACTCGTTAACTATGAATTCTGAGATAACTATAAAAATTAGGATGCAGCTGTTGTCGATGTTCTAGTAAGAATAATTTGTCTTCCATTTTCAATAGGAGATTAAGTCAAAGGAGCTTACATACTCCTTCTTGCTTCATTCTAATCAAACCATGTTATTTAAAACGTTCAATATTTCACTGAAGTTTGTTTAAAAATGGGCCTGTTTACAAAACGTATGCGCGGGAAAACTGCATGTATGGACTTAAACCATCTCTTTAAATAAACATATCTACTTTATGTGTTGTTTTATGGTCTACAAATTATATTTTTACCGATCTGGCTGCCAAGACGTCACTAAACTCCTATTATATATATCACTCATTGGATTACACCACCATTCTAAATTTGCCCCTGAAGAAGAAAGGATACACCTTTCGAATGTGCTCGGGTTGTAGGGTTTTTATTCATTTCTATCAAGACTTCTTGAACCTACGTGTTTTTCTAACATCATGAATACTAATACATGTAATGATATTAAAAATTATATAAACTCTGACCTGACCATAAAGAAAAAGATAAAGGCAACCAATACAGATGAAAGAAATTCACCTTAACAGAAGGTACACGTTCACCGTTCAATGGAAATTAATAAATCAAATAACATGTTGTTGTTTTCTCTAAGTTAAATAAAATTTGTTATGAATCAGTCCATATTTTGTAAAAATCATGATAGTTAAGGTTACTATAATGAAGATCATCCGGTTTTCTAGGAAATGTTTAGTTTATTTCTCTATGTACTGTTGTAAACATCTCATTTCCGGTACAGTGTAGCCCATGGCGACAGTGTCAGTGAAAAGGTGTTAGGGATATTTTACTATAGAAATGGATAAATATATATATATTTAAAACTATACTTAAGTGTTTAAGTAAAATTAAGGTGGCACTTGGAGACTGATTGATAATGATATGTTATGCTAATCAATTTATAAAAACAGGTATGGAAATTTAGCTTAAATAAATAGTAAGTTTTAGGAAATTCAGCGTTCACATTACATGAAAAAATAAACAAAAAATAAAAATTATTTTTCTGACAGAGATGAAACCAATAAACGGAGATCACTGATTCCAGGATTTAGATTAATTCCGAAAGGTTGAACAGTGTTTAGATTAGCAATCCAATAAGCTTCTTTTATTTCTCTATCTGCTTTAGTTTCGAAGCCTGTTAATGGAATGACAGGGTTGGTTAAAGTGTTTAGCAACAGAAGATCTTTTTCGGTATTAATAGAAGATTTATGGCTATTGAAACGTTCTCTAATAGTTGTTTGTGTATGTCCTACATATTGGAAATTGCATTTGTTACACTGTATAAGGTAATTGGTGTTTTTCACATGTGATTTCTTTGGATATTTTAAAGTTTCATTCTCAGAAAATGAGTCAGTGGTTTTTATGAACTTGCAGGTTTGACAATGGGCTTTATTACATGGATGACAAACATCTTTGAGTGAGACGCAGTTCACTTTTGTGTGAACAAGGGTATCTTTTAGAGTTCTGCTTTTGCGGAAGGAGACAACGGAAAATTCAGGAAATATCTGTCTAAGGTGATCGTTCAGTTGTAGAAGATGAAAATGTTTTTTCAGAATTCGCGAAACGTTTTTGTGTTTTAACTGATAGGTAATAATAAAAGAAATTATATTTGAAAGTTTAGTATTTCTCTGATTTAGGATGTTTTTCCGCTGAGTATGGTTAGCCTTTTCAATTTGTTTGTCGATTTCGGTATCTTTATATCCTTTTTGTTCACCGTTCTAAAGCACTCGGGTTATAGGGCTTTTATTCACATGTATAAACCTTGTCAGAAGTGTCGAATACCCTTGAAGCATATTAAATGACTTGCTATGAAGTCAACGAATAGTGAATAAACGAAGTTGAAAGAAAGGAAAAGAAACTATGAGGAGGAGCCGTAGACTGTTGCGCAACATGCCATTATGACATAAGGTATCTGGTAAGATCTTATCTTAGTTGATCTGCATACATGTCACAAGCATCTACTTCACTGTCTGCATCACTCTTTCAGCCATATATTTACTACTCCTGATATGTAACAAAATATGAGCAAACAGCAACTGTTAATGTTTGGTCTTTTATTCCTGTGTGAAGCTGAATTATCGATTATGGACAGTACTAAAGTATTAGCTAATGGATGCGCTTCAGACCATTTAGTAAAGAAATCAGTTCCAAGCAGCACATATCAATTTTGTTGTTCTGCTTTTTCAGATCCATAGCAATTTTTGCAATGAAGAACTGACCATTTATTGTTGCAACTCACTCTATATTGGCATGGGAATATTGCCACTCCAACTGCTTCCTTAAGTTGGTCATGATGTGTGATACTTCCTAGTGTTCTTCAATTCTCACTTCATGTGATGCACATAGAATCTCCTGCCTTAGAACTCTTAACACCATTAATTGTCTCAAAAAACACGCACCACCCTTCTGGTGATTGATAGTAATAGTATAATGTTTCCTACCATACACGCAATTGCTGATATAATTGCTATAAGTTACAAGCTTCTGTGCTATGTTCACTGCACTATGTTGGCTATTCTTTCGCATGATCCACAGCAGTTAGTGCCCACACAAGGCTTAAGTATTTTAACTGTTCGGCTCAAAATTGTCTATTAGTTAACTTTGGCAGCCAGCAGTTCACAACATTTTGATTACCAGAAGATCATCTTTTTACATTTCCATGCTTTTTCTCAGTTGTTGTTGTACAACAAAGTTGTATTATTACACTACTGATATTCAGCAAGCAATAATTATGGCACGGCATGGCCAAGTGGTTAGGACGCTCGACTCACAATCTTCGAGTCGCGGTTCGAATCCCCGTCACACTAAACATGTCGCTCTTTCAGCCGTGAGGGCGTTATAATGTGACGGTGAATCCCACTATTTGTTGGTAAAAGAGTAGCCCAAGAGTTGGCGGTGGGTGGTGATGACTAGCTGCCATCCCTCTAGTCTTACACTGCTGAATTAAGGACGGCTAGCGCAGATAGCCCTCGTGTAGCTTTGCGCGAAATTCAAAACAAACAAGCAATCATTATTCTATTTTTTTATAAGTTTTCCAATCACTTCAGCGTCACATGGTTAACGCTTAAAGTAAATTATAGTACGTATGAATAGCAGAAGTATTTTATCAATATTATGACTGAAAGCAGTTTTTCTTCATTATACAATACTGATGTTTGGCTGAAGTCAACTTATGATCCGTGTATTTGTTTGTACATTTGGTTACTTAACTCTGGTTCTACTGTCACTGGCATCTGTTTCTAGTGAAATTAGTAATCTGGTCTTCAATAGGCCAACAAAGATAAGGAAGCTGCAAACTTCTCTCTTATTTGAAGATTGAAACCAGTGCTTTACTGCTTTCGTCTTAGCCAGGTTAGTGAACATACCATTGTATTTCTGGACACAACAATGTGTATTTTAATGGCTTTAGTTTCAGGGTTGCTTTTTTATCTGCATAAATTCCATCGTTATGTTTTCAACCATAATTTGAAATGGATGGTTGAACACTAATATGCCATTCACACATAAATGGGATATGATTTTCATTATTGACCAAATAATGAGCGTTTAATCAGCTGCTTGGCAATACAAAAGCAAATGACAATATTAATAACACATAAAATTCTTCTGGAGTAATGAAAGCAGTCTTAGATCTGAATTTATCATCAAACTCTGCCTGCCAGAAATCAGACATAAAGAACCAGAAGGACTTCTGTAACATATATCGACTTTTGTATTAATGCATGCATACACCCATCTAAAGTTTACCTAGAACCTTCATTCCATTCTTTCACGGGTTACAACATTGTCTTTTCTGATGGTTATATAATGTCATCTTTCAACATTTACTCATTTTCAACACTGGCTACATCCCTGGTGTTCCAGGAAAGCCTTCACAGTGGTTATTTTAGTAGTCATACATAGACAGATCAATGCTGCACTAACCAGTCTTCATTTGCTCAAATAAAATTGATACTTTCTGGCCCGAGTGAAAAGGCCTGACACACTGTGAGATATATCAAATTACTGGTTGACATTTATGTCTACCAGAAATTCTACCTCATTTCTACTGTATTTATCTTCACTGGCAGATACCACAGCGTTCTCAAGCTAGTATTTGGTGAATTGACAACCATTCCCTTTTATGTAGCATATCTGTTACTTTCCTTCGTGTTGGTGGCCAGAACAAAGTTGTGGCCTGGTATCGTAAGCTGATTGGTCTGGTAGCTTTTATTTTTTTTATCTCTGCCTCTCCTGTTGTTACTACATACTTGGGCACAATGACAACTGCTGTCTCACGACGCCTACTGGTGCCTATGACTCAGCTTCTTGAGATTTTTTTCTAATTTTGTGAGATTCTCGATCATCAAGAAGTCACGTTCACGATGGAGCTGCAGTTGCTGCTTTTGCCAGAATTTTCTTCCGTGGCACGTTATTATTATTACAACTTGAAATCTCAACAACATGGCAATGTTTCTCATTCCTTTGTGATTTTGCAGATTTTCTTTGGTAGATCTTTGGTTAATTTGTTCACGAGATGCTCTATGACATCAAGGGATGAAACATCCAGGGCTAATATGAGATCATGTGTCACTTGACTCTGCAATCAAGCATTTCAATTGAACAATTTGTTGAAGCCTAATAAATATTTCCTTGCTATCTTTTGCTGCACTCATAAAAGTTGCTACTTTACGTACTTGGGTTCATCACCTTTAACTAAGAGTCGTGAATCTTGTCAATCCATACAAAAACTAAAGCCACAGTGACTTGGTCCAGCTAACGAGACACAGGCATGGTTATGTGACTCTTCATCTGAACGTTTGGATGAACGTCTGATGTAAATGCTTCATCAGATTTACGTTGGACCTGATTACATAGACCTGCGAATTTAAGCTTCATAAAAGTTGTTTTGGTTTTAATAACGGATTTCCCATAATTCAGCTAGACAGAATTCGAAAATAATATTAATTTTTTTTATCACGTAAGGATTTTTTACAAATCTGGAAGAAAAAACTCTTACTTAGATCAAATTTACCACAAATATAACAGAATGTGTTTGGATCATTTACACAACTTCCTGTTGCCATAGCGAGAAACAAATACTATCCAGAAATGACACGTCATGCGGCCTTTTAACCATTTATATACTAGCAGTGTGTTTCTCGTGGACTCTAGAACGATTGATAAGACGTTCACGCCGCGATTGGTTTAGATAAATCTAAAGCCAGTGGTTATCAACATTTTAAGCATAACAAACTATGGCCCGATTTCAATGAAATTGGTTCACTTATGTAAAAGTACATATGACGTTATATGAAAAATTTGTACGTGACGGAGATAAATGATTATCATTTTCAGATTCAGAATACAGAAATTACTGTAGAACATGTAAAAATATCAAGACAATAAAAACCATCGCAGATCTGTGTTATTTTACTTTTTACTCTAGTTCTGAGCTTCTAGCGCTCCGAGTGGCCTCAAAGTGCTGAGAATCGAACTGCTTAGAGCTTGATAAGTTATTAGAGCATTCTAGAGCTTTCCAGCTTCCTAGCATAAAAATCCCAGTAGGGGAATGGAGTAAACTGGAAGTCAACCAACAATGCATTCTGAAGATATACTTTCACGTGGTATAAATACTAAGAAACCACTCAATGTCTTCACTAAACTCCATTATTGGTGACTTTTTCTTTATGCTTTTATATCATAACTTTCATAAGATGCCAATAACAGGGGGTTACATTTTCAGTTGCTGTTGAATATTGTCTATTGGATAATACAGAGGAAACGCACAGAGCATCTGGAGATGTGCCAAAAGCATTTTCATATCCTATCTGTTTCCAGCCTCAGAGCAGTACATGTCTTTTTGGCTTGATGTATGTGTCTAGAAGAAAAACATGGTCCTTTGTACTCTTAAAAAATATAAAATTAGTAGGTGAACCAGAGGAGCCTGATCTGGAGTTTTGTCTAACTTACCATTTCAAAAATGTTAGCTTTTACCTATGATTTCATTATTCCTGCATTGTAACTAATTGCAATCGAAAGATAAATTTTAGCAAATTAGGATATCGAGCATATAATTTTTTATGTAAAATTTGTAAAGAGACAAGGTTCTGTTTGACATAAACAAACGCATTTTACTTACAAATTGCGCAGTTTCATGTATTTTTGATGTTATAGTCTTTAACAGATTAGGAAATATTACAGAAAGTAAGATATAAGTGTTCTTTGATAGATTGTTTAGGCAGAGTAGTCATGATGAAACTTTGTTGAATGGGCGGCATGTTCTGAAGACAAAAGGCGGAAGACTTTCGAAATGTCATCCTTTACACTTGTGTTTCTACAACAGGCAGTTGCCACCCATTCATCAAAGTTTCATCAAGATATAAATGAATAACTAAATAAAATCACTTTAATAATGATCCAGAATTACATAAAAATAAAAAAATATTAAAGAATATGAATTCATAAAAAAAGTACAATGGCTGGCTAAATGATAACGTGAAATCACGATTCTCTCTGCCTCACAAATTCTTCTGAACAATAAACTCACACTTTCAGCAACAAATAAGCTCGAGAAGAACAACCAGTCAGGTCCAATAATTCTCTTCATCTCACGTCATCTTGCATAGCAACAATCTCACATAACTTGAGGAGTGACTTCGAAGGAAAAGATTTTACCTCCATACAACTGAGCCTCTTGTGTTAACAAAAGAAAAGTATACTATCCCACTCCCTCAGATTTCTTCCAAATATTTTATAAAATATTTGGGATTACAGGCGTTTTATTGCTACACTACATCAGTCGTGATTTCTATAAATGTTAGATAGAATATGCTCAGATTTCAAAAGTGATTAGTCTCTAGTATTCAAAATTAGACTTAGGGTAATGCCTCACCAAAGTTGTATGTAAATCAATACATGAAACCTGGTGTACACGAGATTTTTTAAAAGTGTCAGAAGCGTAATGCTGACAGAACAAGACTAATTCCCATTTCTCAGGAATGTAAAATAGTGAAGTCATCAATGTGCTTTTACTGCATCTAATATGATAATTTGTGATCAGGAAACAGTTTTGAGATTTATGCATCAAAATCCCTGTGAAAATAAATATTTTGTGTGATGAGAAGCAGAAATCATCGATTCTACTGTCCCAATTTGATTTATTAAAATCATGAAAACTGGTTTTGGATTTTATTAAGACGTGAGAGCACATTGGCCAGATACAAAGTGAAGGCTGTATATGAGTCTACAATTTTGTAAATAACTGTGTTCTGTCAAATATGATTGTTTAGTCACCTAAATGACACTTTACACACAAAGGACTAAATTATCAGTTCAGCGACCCTTATAATTCAGACATAGCCATCACTAATTCTGAGTTGTGGAACGGAGGGAAGAAAACCAGTTGATAGCAACTGAAGCATGAAATGGTTACTCTTAACTGAATAGCAGGACTGACTATAACTCTTGTAATCCATTTATATCTGAAAGTTTGAAACGGTTTTGATAGCACTGCGTCTCGAAACCAAAACTCTCTGATCTCTAATCTGATACACTAACCATAAGGCCAGGCTCTGGCCTTGTCAAATTTGTGTAAGGTATTATGACTTGGGATAAGTTCTGCATTTCCACAATAACAGTCAGACCTACATTTGATGTGCATGAATGAATGTATATTTATAGATATCAACATATTTTAAATGAACACGTTGGTAGAATTTTGTTTATCAATAGAATGCCAATACTCTGATATATCAGAATAACGCTTATGACAGTTAATTAGTTTCAATGTGAAAACGTCAATATATTGTCAAGTTCCGTCTAGAGAACAGATAGTACCTCAACAGAACAACTTTAGAAGCATTTGGAAAAGTAAATTTATAAAACATTATTCCACACTTCTCCAGTTATCATCAGTTGACCAAGCGTTTGCAACAAAAAGGGTAACAAATTACGTCAAGTCTCAAAATAGTTGAGAGTATGGACTTGCGGAACAATAACTGTTATTCAGGACAAGGGCAATGATAAACGTAGTAGGATCATCAGGATCCTCCTCTCTTATTATGACTATACATGCTCAGATACTCATGACAACTAACTATAGTGTATACTTTTAGTAATTTATGAAGAGGAGGCTGAGGTTTTCGGTGCTCATTCATCTTAGTTTCCTTTGTGTATTCATTGTTAATCACAGTGCTGTACAATGGTCTGTGTTCTATTTCAATAGCAGGGATCGAATTCCGAATTTAAGCGTTATAAACCCACACGTTAATCTCTGAGACCACTGGAGCCGATTAATTTTGATACAAGATATAAGTTCACCTAACTATATATATATATATATATATTTCCCCGTCTCTCTGCATGTATATATATATATACATATTTATTTATCTTCCTATTAGATAAACGTATTATTCAACTAATTCCATGTAATTCATCCAATGCATTAGTGACAAATGAGTATCTATAAGTTATGTATGAAGAAAATGCTTCTACGTTTCTAGACTAGCAGTAATAACATAATCTTTGAGGCAAAGATAAAGCAAAATGTGTTTTTTAGAGCATAATAATTTATTGATAAGTTTCTTAATCCTTTTATCAAAGTACCCATAAAAACGTCACACGAACTTTGCATAATATTATTTTTGCTAATTTTATAACTGATTTTTAAAAATATTTTTCACTAAAAGCTCAGAATATTTTATTTGTAACAACGAACTGTCTTGAAATAGAGAAGTATGATAAGTATCGCTATTTATCTATATTACTTTTAATTAGACCTTATAATTATTTTTTCTAAATTTTCGAATATATTTTGTATCTTATAACATGTTTTCTAGAACCACATTTAATACTCAAAGATTTCTTCGTTACCCATCAGTTCTATGTGAAGGACTCAAACCAACGTCTGATTAATTTAATAAATGCTCTTGAGACCCAATCTAATATGGAAGGCTAACAATGTGAAATCTCCATTATTGCTTCTGGTACTGAATAGAAAAAAATGCTTTGCTTTGGCAACTGAAGAACAGTAAAAATAGTTTCTATGTTTCTACTGGGATTTAACTTTTGAACTAAAAACAGAAAGATGACAGGCATACAAGTATATTCTCACATTAAGTAACAATTTCAACTACACTGAAAATTTACACTAGAATGTTAGGTTTAGTTCAATGTTTCTTTATTTCTGAGTGTTTAGCTGTACCACAATTACGTTATATTGTCTCTGTTATGTTTAACAATTATGTTTTTCTCCATCCTAAAAACAAAAAAAACAACACCATAAGGAAGCTGCTGAATTAAGACACAAAAGTACAAATAACAGTGTTTACATATATTTTTGATAGTTGTTATTTTCAACCTAAATGGTATATTAAGTAACACAAGGGCTAAATTGTAAGGTCAGTGATCCCCAGGCTCAGTCATAGTTGTCCTTAATACAGAATTGTTGACCAACGGGAGAGCAGCTAGTCAGCAGCAACAATCGCCTACAGCGGGATTGACTGTGACTTTTATAACGCGCTTACAACTGAAAGAAGAGAGAATGTTTATCAACATATCGCTAGCTCGAATCTTGGATCATCTAATCCGCAACCCGATAAGATAACCATTAGGTCATGTCCAGCCCAAATTCATTTCTGACACATTTCTTTTTTTATAACCATTTAGACGCTATTATATTATTTATATTAATATTCCCTTTTTAAAAATCTCAGTTTTGCTATTTTCTTTGTTTGTCATTAAGCACAAATCTACACAATAGTTTATCTGTGCTCTGCACATCGCAGGTATCGAAATCCAAATTTTAACAATGTAAGCTATGCATTACTTAGCATGCTCGCATTTGTTGCTATTTTTCGAAATATTTGAATATTTGAACTCATAAAAGAAATATAAGTTAAGGTAACTTGAAGTTTAATTAAGATATATTTTATTATAATCAATATCTCGAATATAATGTACGACAAATTCTGAAGCTTCTTTCCCTTCAGTACGCTACCGTATTTGGTTTTTATATTAATACAACATATTGCGATTAATTACATTTTATAGATAGTATGGATTCGTGTAAGAAAAATATCAGACTTGTGACGTTTTACTCACGTATCCAGCTCTGTACAGTGAAGTAAAATAATACACCTAAGTACAATAAACTATTATACAGCAATACCGTAACGTGAGCTGCACCTTGGCCTTGTGATTTAATTGTGTGGCGGGATATTTAGTGAGACATGGTTCAAAAGGCAATAAAGTAATAAAGTAAGTATAAACAGATGTACACTGTTGCAAGTTATATCATGGAAACTCTGATGGTTATTTTGTGGTTATAAACTCCGTCACACCGTTGAGCCCGTAGCGAGAGGGTTCATTTATTCCATCAGTGTACTACTTTGCCTCATTCCTGCTCTTTCACCACATTAAAAAAAAAATTCCCTCCTCTAAGTTATAACAATGTTGAATCAAGCAGCAATCATATTTGTGTAGCACGTAAGAAATATAAGGCTTTGTAGGAGTTAATCTGGTAAAGTGTTGAGAAACTCCTGTTTGTTAGGTATATGTCAAAAACTTTCGGGATTTTGATCTGAAAAGGGGGTATTACACATAAGTATCTGAAATAGATCTGAAAAACAGTTGATATTGTGCTAGCTCCCCTCCCCCAAATGATGAGGACGCGCATTTGCGAACACATGTAGATGAGTAATAACCCAGGTGCACATCCTCAGGTTCCACTTAGTATGAGTGCAAACTTTCAGGTTTCTAGTTTCTTTCCTATGTTCTTTCTCTTCGAGTTATGGCGGTCACACACACACACACACACACAAACATACCCACAGACGCACCCTTATATTATTATAGATAAGAGTGGCTCTTTTACATACATTCTGAATTTCAACTTGAAGGTGACTGGATATGTGGCTATTTTACAGAATCTTTTGACTTAGAACTTATCAAAATACGCCTATCTCCAACTTACTGTAACGGTTTATTCCATGAAAAATCACACACATTTAGCAACATAATGCATTTCTCACTTTACTAAGTCTAATTTTGAATCGGTTTAAGCAATTTTTCTATATTACACATGACATGAAGTAAACTTTTTAATTATTCAATAGATTCACGTCATTATGGGCAAAACCTCGTATATAGTAAAATTTTACCAGCCTTTCTAAAAAAACGGTTAATTGAAATGTAAGAAATTAATATCATAATTTCAAAAATAAAATACAATTAAGTCGTTAAAAAAAGATAGACATGACTTCATATTCAAGAATGTTATTTGTGACATAAGACTAAAAGTAATGGTAGATCTATATATTTACCTATATTCAACTACAAACGTTGCAAACAGAGTGATTTAGCACTATATGTTTGTAATTATCTAAGACAAATAGCATCATTTAGCCTAGAAATGACACAAAATAATATTATCACTTTAGCAACATCAACTACATTTAAAATTGTTAAACTCATAATTTTCCAAAAGGTTGAGTAGGCTCAAATACCTTTGTCTCCCAAAGGTGAAGATAAGTTTAATCTGCATTTTATGCTAATTGTTGGGATTCTGTTGTAATTTTATAAATAGAGAATGTAGACCCTCAGATGTAATTTTTCATATAAAAATTAGCTTTTTCGAGTTTAGTACTATTTGAACTTGTGTCATTTTTAATAACCTGCCGTTATTTTCTGGCTATTGTATTACTTAAACTTGAAAAAATTTGAAAGCTTATATACATTCAGTAAAACTGTCCTTAGTGTATTTCGCTTAATTTTTTTATTTTACTGTTTTGTTTGAACGATTAATTTCTCAACTTTAAGGAGAGCTTAATATGAGTTTTGATAAACAAAACCTGAATTTATATCTATTAGTTTTAGTTCATTGTGAACTTGAAACTATTAAACAATATCACACTAAAACACAATTGCACTTAATATTAACTGCGGAGCAAAGCAAGCTATCTGCTTAGATCAACAACTGAAAATCAATCCTGTAATGAATATTGGTAATTAAATATAATGTTCTTATTAAAGTCTTGCACATAAAGATTAGAATGCATTATTTTATCAATATGGTACTCTCGCCGTTGACGATATTTTCAGCCTTTACCATATACTCTGACATTCGTGGACGTAACTGCGGAAACAATTTAGGAAGCTTATGTCACCATTGTTTTAATTGGTTTTTCTTGGGAGATTAATTAAAAGCTACATACTTCTCAGAACTGTTTTTCATTTTCAGCCTTAAGACAGTTTTGCTGTACTTCAAAGGCCAGAGATTATGAAAAAAAAATTCTTCACTGTCAACAAAGTTGGAGAGATTTTTAGAGCGCACGACGTCTGGCATCACGTATAAAAGATTAAATAGAGAGTGAAATTGACCAGTTTTAGCAAGCATCTATTGGATGAGGTATGTAGAGTAAATGGTTGTTTCAAACTAAAAATAAATTCCTAATTAAAAAGATAAAACCTTCTTTAAACTGAAACTTAATACATTTCTAGGTTTTTTTGCTGTTGAATATATTGTAACTTATTGCACCTTAAATGAACTAAAAAATCTTTACAGTCGTGACAAAATAACTACATTAACGTTGCTCTTTAGCAGCATTTAACATACAGTATTTCTTGAAATAAACTAAAATAATATATCATAAGAGAAGTAAAGATCAATATATTAAAAGTACTAAAAGATTTGTAATTTTTTCAAACTTAATTTCCTTGCATCGTAATTACTGTGGAAAATTTATTGGCAAATTTGCCTTCTTTAGGTCGTATTAAAACCAATCTGATAGCATTACAGTTTTATTATTTAGGAGAGAAAACATTAATGAAATTTCATTCAGCGATAAAAACACCGTTAGAGAGTGATATTTCAAACAGCGTTTAGAAAACCACTATAGAGTGGTAGGCGATATTTCATAACATTATAAAAATACCTTTATTGAGTGGTAGGTGATATTTCATAAAAATATAAAAATACCTTTATAGAGTTGTAGGTGATATTTCACACAGCGATAAGAATGACATTATTGAGTGGTAGGTGATATTTCATAAAGATATAAAAATATCTTTATAGAGTTGTAGGTGATATTTCTTACAGCGATAAAACTATTGGTATATAGTGGTAGGTAATATTTCACACAGTAAAGAATGGTAGGGATACCATTATAGAATGTTAGATGATATTTGATATAACGATAAGAATACCGTTATTGAGTGGGAAGTGATACTTCACACAGCGATAAGAATTCCGCTATAAAGTGTTAGATCATAATTAATACGTCAATGAAAATATCTTTGTAGAGTGGTAGGTGCTTGTTACCTATTAGAATTTTAAATAGTCTGAAATTGAGTTGACTGATAATTTAAATTTCGTAGTTAAATTGTATAT
>NW_013665644.1:1052036-1052700 GCF_000517525.1 Limulus polyphemus | reverse complement strand
GCCAACAAGATTGATACACAGTTTTTCTTTTTTAACACAAATACGTTTTAATATACACACAATAGTACAACTTACAATAACAATTATTACAAACTAGCTGGACCCGTGTAAGTTCCACGGGTGTTGACAACTAAGATATCATAATTACTCTCGCATATATAAGTCTGCAATTAAAGTATATAATTGTAATAATATTGTAATGATATACATATTTTCCTGGAAGCAATATGAAGCTTTGTTTAATAATTTTTTTTCTTATTTGTATATTTTTTTAATCAAAATTAGTTGTTGAGCCAAAATAGTTTAATTTTCCTTTGCATGTTATTATAGTTAATATAGATACATTCCATAGGTAATAAATTACTTTAACAAAATTAGATACTTTAATTGCAGAAATATATATGCGAGATTAATGATGATATCTTACGGATCCACGGGCCCAGCTTATATATATAGATGTCTGGAATTGGGTCCACGTCCTGCAGGTCAACAAAAATAAATTAGAAATTATATTTCCCCCAAACTACTTCACCGATTTCCTTCATATTGTAAACATAACTGACAAAAAATATATTATTTCACATGTACAAGCAGCAATGTTATCGGATTTACCATTGCTACATAATGATTTTTTTAGTGCCGCAGCAGGTTCTCGGTCAGAAAG
>NW_013665644.1:1046282-1051991 GCF_000517525.1 Limulus polyphemus | reverse complement strand
CCTTGATATCTTATCGAGGGTTCACGATGAGCGAGTTAATTACGAGTTGATGTAGGTACGATTCGCTTAACGGGAAGTTAGCTAGCTTTGGCCTCCGTTATTTACCAACCACACACGCTGATATTTTCCTATCGGTGACGTTAGGTAATGTTTTCATTAAAATACTAATGTCCGATGAGAATCTACTGAAAGTAAACGATTGGTAATATTCGAACTTTGTAAAGGTTCCTGGTAAAGTATCTGAAGTTTTCCGATTGATAAGCATTATAAGAATCATAGTTATAGCTTCCAAAAGTTGTAGCACACTGACTATAGCAAACTAATAATAGATACTCTCTTTTTCGACACGTCGCTTTGGTTATATTTATAGGCGTGTGGAGGCGTTCTAGAAATTTCACTTTTACGTAACAATACTGAGCTACATTTTAGCGTTTACGTATATATACATATATTGTTGATTTTTACTCTCGAGAATCTTCTACAACTTTTGAGAATAGGCAGGAGTTTCACAATACATATTTAACATTATAAACTACGCATGTTTTAAAGTATAAACTTAATCTGAACAAACGTTGATATTAAAATAAATATATAATAACAAATTCGTTACAGTGCTATTTCATACAGCGATAAGAATAGTGCTATAACGTAGTGGATGATATTTCGTACAGAGATAAGAATTCCGTTATAGAGTGGTAGGTGATATTTCATACAGTGATAAGAATTCTGTTATAGGGTGGTAAGTGATATTTAATACAGCGATAAGAATGAAGTTGTAGAGTGGTAGGTGATATTTCACACAGCGAGAAGAATAGCGTGTTAGGAGCTACTTCACATGGCGATAAGAATACTGTTATAGGATGCTAGGAGGCTTAGTTATACAAAATTGCAGTAAAGACTTAGTTTTTGAAAGGTGCTACGTATTTTGTATATCTCTAACCAACAGGTATTTGTTTGTTTTGTGTTCAGCGGAAAGCTACACAATGGGCAGTCTATGGTGTGCCCACCACGGGTATCGATTCCCGATTTTTAGCGTGATAATTCTTAATACTTGTTGATGAGCCAGTTGGGGAGACCCCTCATTAAATAACCAAATGAAGGTAAAAATAAGTTTTTAATAAAACATTTATTCTTTTTTCTGCTACAACACCTATTTCATAATTTAAAATAATTTAAATGCATTTGTTAAATATTCTTTTTTTTATTTTAGCTAAACATTGGAAATAAATAAACCATATTGCATTTCAAAAAGTATTTATTAAATACTCTAGGCTTAATTAACAACAGAAGGTACAGGAAACCTTATCATTATTTTTTAAATTTAAATCTACCTTGAAGTGCATTTATCTCAATGCCTCATGATGTCATAAGTACTAGATTATAACTCACAAAAGTTACCAAAATAGCCTCTGATTCTTTTGTAGAAAAACAGTTTGACAGCAATTAGTGGTGAGCACGACTTTTTTAACGATTTTTGAAAATGTTGACTGAAACGCTAGCTAAGATACGTATGAGTTTAATGAATCCTATTTCAGCCGCTAATACATACTAATATATCACCAGATACTGTTAGTATCTAATACATGGCTTATCAAAGAGAATAAGCTGATTATCAAGTTCTTAAAGCAAAATTAACAAAAAAGGGGTGATGATATACACCGTGAAAAAATTATGGTTTGTTTGTTTTTTACCAAAGAATACTTACCCGTGTAAATATACTTTTAACCTGAGACACTAACGTTATCACCATCCCGAAGAGAATTCTTCTCCATCAGAACGAGAACAAGAGCACCATGAGAAAGTGTGTTCTTTTCAAATATCTTTTTTAGCATAGTTCCTAAAGCAGCTTGTATTTCTTATCGTGTTTTGTATTTTCACGATATACATGTAGAGAAATATGAAAACTTAAGTTATAATATGATCGTAGAACTGACGTTAAAATACATGTAATTAGTTGAAGTAATCTGTTTCGCTTAAGAAAAAGTTAAAGAAAAACTTGAGAATGTATAATTATTTAATTCAACGTAAACAACGCTATCTCTGTATTTAAAAAAGAATAATCCAATTTTCTAATTTTAATTCCAAGTTCTGCTGACCGAAGCGGTGAAACATTTACTGGTGTATTCTTAGTCTTGCATAGAGCAGAAAACTATGAATTCAAAGGTTTTACCTCAATAAAGTAGAGCATGGGTACCGAGTGTATCAGCTGATCAGATTAAAAGAGTTACCTCATAAATAATCAATTTTACAAAGTATCGTCCATGTTCCAAGTTTTCTGTGAACAAACGTTACATAGAGCGTATACAAAAGTTATCAGTTTGAAAACATAAAAACACATGGAAGTTCTGGACATGAATCAACTCTTGCCATTTGAATGGAGCGTGCAAGTTTAATAATGTACCTATCCATCAGATACATAGTATTGAGATAGTTCTTATGCTACTACGTATCTGGAGTTCTAGCAGCTAGAGGTTGAATAGAAACTAATAAAAAGCCGTATTTATGTGGGTAGAGTCAACGACTTTAAGAGTCAGAGAATGCAGGCGTCGCATTCGTAGTATGATAATTTATTTTGGTATGTAAGTAATCAATAATGCCTGGTGGGGATTGGAGGAAGTGGGAATACCTTTCTTATACAACATTGCAGCTAACAATTCCACACTCTTCATGGTTTAATATTTCGAGTAGAGCAAGACTCAATAACCTCGTTCTGTATATCACTACATTCAACCACGAACCCAACATGATGATACATAGTGACCTTTTGGCATCACCAGTTTACATCACGATATTTCCAAACCTAGAATAGAGCTGTTAGGCATCTTGTGATGTGCAGCATGATAAGATATACTAGGTGCTTCTGACAACACCAGTTGACATCACGATATCTCCAAACCAAGAATAAAGCTGTTGGGCATCTTGTTCTATGTAGCATGATAAGGTATACTAGGTGCTTCTGACAACACCAGTTGACATCACGATATTTCTAAACCGAGAAGAGAGCTGTTGGGTATCTTGTGATAAGTAGCATGATAAGGTGTACGAGGTTAAGTGCTCCTGTTATTACGTAGGTTGCTATTGCTTCAACTTCTGCATTCATAAAACATTATAGTGCAGCTTCCTTGTTAAGTGGATTTTCACAATATTATTCATTTGCGTTTATAAAGTTTTACTTAGTCCTTTCGTCTTTCTTATGAGCACTAAATAGTTGTTGAAATAAAACCTTTGATATTCTGTCATTTCGTCCTCGATAAGTATCTATCGATCATAATCAAGAATTTAGTTTCCGATGTTTCATTTCAGTGTGATTGCTGAATTAAAAAAAAAGTTCCCTTAGGTGCAGCAGAAAAGGAGAAGTTTATAAAATTTTAGACAGATTACTTTAGAAAACATTCCATTATCATTTCCGAATTTTTTGGCAAGATCATAGTTTTGAAACCAATTAATCTCCCCCTAAATCCCCAACTGGATAGATCCGACCCACACTAGGACTTATTCTAAATTTACCACATATTGTTTACTTTAACAAAAGCCCTTTGGTGTAGTTTCAACCGTGAGTGTTTATAATCAGCGAAACTATTTAAAAACTGAAGTGTTTTAACTGTAAGAGAACTTGTGATGCGCGTTATACTCAGATGTTTTGTTAGTTTCTTAGTGTCATTCATTATACTTGTATCATAGATTAATAGCTTCATACTTTCTGGAATAATGGGTTCCCTACAACATGGTGAGACAGACACTTGCCAGATACCGTGTCTTAACTTTAATGTTTCGATTATTTTGATCTGATTAGAATTTATTTTTTGTGAACCATATTTTAGAAACTTGTCATCAACCTGCGCCACTTTCTAGATCTGGCAAAATGGAATCTTACCAATTACTGTTGTTAATGTATTTCGAATGGTCTGAAATAGAGCTAAATGATAATTTGGATTTAATAATTAAATAAATACCAATATATATCCAATTTATGATATTTACCAACAGTTTTCTTTCTTATATACAAACATGTTTTAATATACAAACAACAATACAATTTACAATGACAGTTATTACAAATAGTTATTACAAACAATGATTTATATACAAAAGTTTCACGAACTTACAAGCAACATAAAGTTTTCTTTCTAGTCTGGAACTTCCTTGATATCTTTTCGAGGGTTGACGATGAGCGAGTTAATTTCCAGTTGATGTAGGTATAATTCACTTAACAGGGAGCTAGCTAGCTCTGTAGCTCTCACTGATCACACGCCGATTACAGATCAAGTTTCCACTGATGACGTTAGATAATGTTTTCGTAAAAGTACTAATGTCCGATGTGAATCCACTGAAGTTAAATGGTTTGCAATGTTCGAAATTTATAAACGTTCCTGGTCAAATATCTGAAATTTCCCGATTAATAAGCGTTATTCAGTTATAGCTTACGGAGTTTAAAGCACACCTATTACAGCAACCCAATAACAGATAGTGCTTTTTTTAGGCGCGTCGCGTTGGTTATATTTATAGGCGTGTGAACAGTTTCTCGAAAATTCAGATTACGTAACAATATAAAGCTACACTGGCGTTTACGTACACACATATATTGTTGATTCTTACACTCACGAATCTTCTACAACTTTAGAGAACAGGCGGGAGTTTCACAATACATATTTAACAGTATAAGTTATGTACATTTCTAAATATAAATCTAATTTAAACAAACATCGATATTAAAATAAGTATAGAATAATAAATCCGCCACACTGTCTGGAAAAGCCCTTACTCTCTGTCGCAGTCTACCACTTAAGATGAAGTTTCCAAAGATAATAAACAACCTTGTTTACCACTAATATGTCAAATTATGCAGCATAACCGTGGGTTAATTCTGTAGTTATTGTGGGCTGAGAGAGGCAACTGCATCATGTAATCCAGCACTTATATAATCGCAGGAAGTACCAAGATGGATGCATACACAAAGTAAGCTCAAATTGAAAACAATAACAAGGTTTCATATTTGTAGTTAGTCAACAAGTCTGAAATAAGTAACAAATGTTTTTCAAGATACTCAGTCATTTTTAATACACTGAACTATTAATATATTTGTATTACAAACTATTTAAATGAAAAGACGTTCCTATTACATTTAAATTCATATGAATTATGAAGTATCTGGTTTCGTGAAGGCATAAAGCTTGGGAATAAGGTAAATAATCTTAGCAAATTAAAGAGGCATTTTCAACTCGTAACTTGAGAGCTAGGTTTCACTTCTGCAATTCTGTTGCAACTTGAACGTATATCTTACTTCTATTGGTTTATTTTTGGAACACAAATCTTCGCAGAAAGACTTCAGTAGTCTTCAAGTTATATTTGTCGCTGTGAAGTAACCCTTAACCTTTACTTACTATATATATATATATGATTAAATACACTGAGGTGTTGAGCAAGAGTTCAAATTAAAATAATAATCAAGTTTTATATTTCTAGTCTTTCAACGAGAAATATATGATTTAGGCAGAATACTTTCGAGAATAATCTGCTACAATTTCTTTTCAGGCACATTGTACTACTGTATTAAGATTCTATTATTATTATCATATAACGTTTGTCAGCAGTAATGAGCATTCTCTTAATGTAGGAGATTTAAATAAAGTATTCCGGAATCGAATTTTACGTGAGTCGTTTTACATATGCATCCATGTTTAGGTATGGAGGGCCAGATGTAGAAATAAG
>NW_013665644.1:1042017-1045795 GCF_000517525.1 Limulus polyphemus | reverse complement strand
TAATAATTAATATGCATTTGTTACTTTATAGATTTAATAGATATTTGTTGTTACTTTATTAACGTTTTTACGCTTATACTGTGTGAGGTATAAACGGCTGCTGCTATGATTTTGTCTGGTTTATGAGCTCGTTGCTGTCCTAATTTAGGATCTTCTTTTTAAGTAAATTCTTGAAAATGTTAAAAAAGAGAGAGAGAAAGGGGGCCTGGCGAGGATGTTTGCCTCGGGCCCGTGCTGACTCTCGACGTTCCTGCTTATAATTAAGAGACACTAGCCCTAAGTAAAAAATGCATGTGAAAATGGCGATGCGATTTAAATATTTGCTGAAAACATGTGCCGTGTTTTATCTATGCTAAAATATTTTTCGCCCTGTGAGGAAGAATGAAAAGCCTATACGAGGCTGAACAATGCTCATGTGTTTCGCGGTGAAGTATAACTTTCAGGGCTGGAGTGAGAATTTCCTCAAAAATATTTGTGTGGTTGGTTAAAAAAATATTAAAAACTCAAGATTTAATGATGTAGTCAGAAATATAAAAACTCAAAATTTAATGATGTAGTCAGAAATATTAAAAACTCAAGATTTGATGATGTAGTCAGATATATTAAAAAACGCAAAATTTAATGATGTAGTCAGAAATATTAAAAACGCAAGACTTAATGATGTAGTCAGCTGATTTGTTCACAAAACGATAGTTCTTAATAAAGAAACTAATATAGTTTTACCTACAATATTATCAGAAAAAATACTGTTAAAAATACATTTTCATAAGCTTTTAAATTCCTATCTGTTTGGTGTATTATGAAATAGTTTTTAAAGTTTATGATTTGTATTTGCGTCTGCACCTGCAACTACACACATTTTAACGATTACCGCTTTTTCGAAATTATTAAAAAATGTTAAATGAATATTACTGTAGTGATAGAAACAGAACTATTCGAGGATAAATTATTGATAATTCCATCAATAAGAGTATTAAATTGAAGTTTTATTGAGCCTTGTGATGGTTTAATCATTTTTATCGAGATAGCATTTTAAATATTTCTAAGCATTTCTCCTAGTTTTACTTTCATAAACGTTGGAAATATTCTATGAAATATCTTTTAACTTATGATCAAGTATATAATGTTTATCAAATAAAATTATATTTCAATGTATTTTTCGTTAAACAAAGTTTAAGAAAAAATTAAATCACACGAATTCAATAGTGTATCAGTGTAGGAAAATTACATTTTCTTATCTGACGCTATCAAAACTGAAAATACGTTTATTTTAGCAAATCTACCAGCTGACTGGGCCTTAAATATCTACCCACAGCTTCGATAAAACAAAACAAATTCAAAGCAAACCATTCACAAATACATGTATACGTCACTCAATATCTGACCTTTTATTCTTTAGACTTGGGTGCAAAAAAAAATTAACTTAGCTCAAATTAAAATAAATGTTGAAGGTAAATAGGGATGTTAGAATATGTATCCTCCTCTCGCAACATTTAGTAACTAATGGGTAGAAAAGTGTAAAAGCTGATTATAAATCTTACCCCCAATCACTAATTGTAAAATTAGAATACGCGATGCTTTGTTACTAATTTTCATCAGGGGCTTGAGGGTTTTTGTCTCAAGACGTGGTGTTACCAAACACACTTCCATTTGTATGTGTGTTATTAAAGTGGCAACCAATTCCGCTATTCGGTTAAGAGAAGCCGCTTCTGGTGGTTGATAATACCAACTGATTACCTTCCCGTCCACATTTCAAAATTAATGACAATTGTACCTGAACCATCGGGATCTCTAAACTAGCCGTTTAGTCCAGTGTATGCATAAGATGTCGCTCAGGTGAACAAACAAACAATTCTCATAAATTTATCTCTTTAGGAATATTTATTTTGTGATTTAGCTTCAGCATTAAATGATCAAATCTAGCATGAGCGTTCACTACTTGATAAAACGTGAATGTATGAAGAACAAGCAAAAAATTTCTTGCCACTATTAGATCTGATATAAAACTTGTAAATTATCATTGTCATATCAAAAACCAAACAAGAAGGAATCCTCAATAGCCGCGGCACTTGAAACTATTTTAGACAAGATTAGAGTAAATTAACCTATTAGACCTTTTTTTTAGCTATATTTTTGTCCCCCAGCAATACTAAGCGCGGGGCGCGAGTATACCCGATTCGATTTCATTACTTATTAAGTCTCTAACATTCTATCCCCAAATTGAAATTCTTTTAGGCAAGATTAGAGTAAATTAATCGACGAGACCTTGGGCGTGGTCAATAAATCAATCGAAAGGGTTTGACCTCGTGAGTCTAAAACTGTAATTAGATCTCAAATCGGTCAAGAGATTGTCAAGCTATGAACTAAAAGTTTGTACTTGAAAAAACAAAACAAAAAAAACTCAGAACCATTCTATGAGCCGTTATGCCGCGGCTAAAAAATATATACTTTGCTTTTGCTATCATCATTTCATTATTGAGGAATTAAATAAAAGCTCTTCTCGAAGTGCAAAGCATGTTTATTTTTGGCGATAATAAGAAACTAACGAAGGACAAGCAGATCCATAGTCCAACATGCTTATCATTAGGCCAAACTCATTGTAACTTATCAATAACTAACTTAAAAACTAATCAGACAACTGAGTAACTAACTACGTTAAGCCTAACAGGTCAAGTTTAGGTCTATACTTGAACTTTATTGTAAAATTTCTAAACCTTATTATGAAATGCACTAATTTGTTTATTAAACGAATCCATCCAAACAGGTTTTTCAAAACAGCAAAGTAAAAGAATACTCTCGCAATAGTGTGTTACATATTATGGTTATTTGTGTAAAACTCCCATTAGGTTTTTTGCTTCTAACACTGTCTTCACACAAACTAAATCATAATTTGAATAGGTAACAAGATCCGTCAAAAAAAAGCCAACTATAAGTAATTGCACGTTATTCATTCATGCACAGGTTTAGTCTTTGTATGTTGACAGACGATATTCCTGATGTCTTGTGTTTTCAAGAATACCTTACTTATACACTTTTTAATGGGTTGAGATGCGTTCACGTGATACATTTTTCATTATTTGAATGGGTTGATTTAATAAAATGGGTTTTGATTCCACAACATATATTTTTGTAGTTTTTCATTTTCTTTTTACATACGTCGTGGCTATTTCATATTTCATAGATAGATAATCATTGTTGTAATAAAACTCTATACAAAACACAATCTACTTTTAAAGTACACACAAAAAAAAACACCACTTAACATTTAATTTACATACAAAACATTATCACATCAAGATTCGGTTGTCTTACAGTACCCAGGAATAAGAACTTATATCTAAAAAAAACATGGAATATACTACGACCATGACGAGCAGCTTTGGTAATGTTTCTCTGCAATGTAACATTATACGTATATTACATCGTCAGTGAATAACGGAGCATTCGAAATTTAGGCTTTCCCGAGATTTTTATTATGTTATTTCCTGAAATGGGGTAAAAGGCCGCCTGAATGGGTCACCTGTTCTAACCATTAGCACCTCTATGCAGTAGTGTGTTGTCTGTCAGTCAGTAGACACTAAAATGACGTCACATAAGGGACGCTTAATGTTGTAATTTGTACTGTTGTAACGTCAGTAAAACATGTGCATGCCATGAATCACAAGAAGAGTTATGCACTTCAAAGCAAGAAATAAAAATATTTTTTGCTCTTAATTTTGGTTTTATTTACTCTTGAAACAGAACAGTCTCGGTGACCCTGCAGGAGTACGTCTAATAT
>NW_013665644.1:1030476-1041819 GCF_000517525.1 Limulus polyphemus | reverse complement strand
CAGAACAGTCTCGGTGACCCTGCAGGAGTACGTCTAATATAGATTGCTATACCGACAAGCACTAGAACTTGATATCACTGCTGAATTCCAGAGCAAAGTCTTGTTAACAATAAACAAACCATTTCATGGAGTTAAAGGAGTTTAATCCGGGTAACAATTTCTTTAAAAAAACAACAACTCTTTAGTTAATCATAGAGTCGGTTGACTCTATATGTAGGGATGGCCAAGTTATACTCAATAAGCATAACACAAACATACACGCTAAAAATCAACAATGACACAGAGTTTTACTTTAAAAGATGATTGCCACTCACCTTCAACACGTCCAAAAATAAGGCAAGAAACCGTTGTTAAGATACTAAACCAGAAAGCGACCAACCCAACAAATTGTTCATCTTTCTTTTTGTTTCAGTCAAGATAACTCTACAAACACTTTATCACTAACGTCAGTTTAAACCTAAATCCACTTTACGTGTTTCTGGGCAATGCACGATATCATCGCTTAGTCGTAATAACTAGTAGTAATTTTTAGAAATCATAATTCTAGTGTAAACGATTCTATCATTATCCTCTTGATGTTAGCTTTTAAACATAAATCTAGTGTTCCTTTAAATAGCTTATATACAGGGTAAAACAGGAATTACCACCCAATAGTACATTAGATGACTGTAAGGTGTAGAATATTCAATGCTTTGAACACTATATTATGTGTGCAGTGAAGGAGTAAAAAGAAATCAATACACATAATATTAAATTTTATTACACACATTCATATAATACACTAACTTTCAGTCAGGGGAAAAAAACGTCACAAAACAAACAATAAAAAACATTTTGTAGATGTAAAATGACGTAGGGATGGCAGTGCCAAAAAGAATACAAACAAGAACATAGGTATGATATAGCTATATATTAATCATGCCTACATGACTTTCAATATAAAAATTTAATGTTACACTGTATAATGCCCGAATATGCCATCCTTACCGTCATCATTTTGCATTTATAAAATGTTGCTTATTATTTGTATAACAAGATAATTTGTCTTTTGGTAAATGTATAAACAATCGTACAAATTAATGATACTACTTTTCAAACTCATCTCCTAAATATATCATAGATAATTCACAAGGGAAAATTAGTTTAACGTATAACTTTTACGAAAAATATATATTAGCATGCTTAAATTTGTCATTCATTATCTGGTTACCTCTTTAAACCTTAAAAAACTTCATCCAATGTTCACAACCTTTCCCTAAATTACAGACATGCTTCATTAATCCTGGCATTCTAAATACGCGTGGGCCCGGCATGGACAGGTGGTTAAGGCATTCGACTCTGAGGGTCGCGGGTTCGAATCCCCGTCACACCAAACATGCTCACTCTTTCAGCCGTGGGGGCGTTATAATGTGACGGTCAGTCCCACTATTCGTTGGTAAAAGAGTAGCCCACGAGTTGGCGGTGGGTGGGGATGACTAGCTGCCTTCCCTCTAGTCTTACACTGCTAAATTAGGGACGGATAGCGCAGATAGCCCTCGTGTAGCTTTGCGCGAAATTCAAAACAAACAAACAAATACGTGTGAATTTCAAAGGCTTTTACTTAATTTGTTTGTAGTTGCTCATAAAATATTCCTACCTTATTTAACTAGTACTTCCAACAAAACATATTGAGAATACTACTTTTATATAGCTGCATGCATTACTCACAGTAAGAAAAATGTTTCGGTGGGTGTTAATTACTGTTAGTGCAACGACAGTGATATATCATGTTCAGTTTTGGAGATTCGGAGAATTACGAAACTGAAGCTAGGGATGAGTGGTGATTTCACATACTTGTCTTCGTAACAAGATTTATTTCTTCGTCTATTTTAGCTGTCTCATTTGTCAGAGAAAACATACAAGGGCTTCACAAAGGCTCTTCGCGGTTTAATCACAATCACGAAATGTATGCTGTAAATTCCACAGACACTCTGATTCTAGACCGTTTATTTTGAGCAATCAAAATGAAGGAATCACTTGTTTTCCAGTGTTATTTTATAATAGATCAAATCGAAATCAAACAAACCTAGGATGTTATATATGAAAGCTTTTGGAGATTCCTCTTTCTGAGATGTCATCCAAGATTTCGTGTCTCTTTTTTTTATTTTTTCATCCAAAGAAAAAGACATAAACGTCCTTTCGCTGACTTACGAGCGAGATTTCAATCTTCAAACTTCTTTTATAACATTAGGTATGGAAGAAGAAGTCCAACATATTGCTGCATTTTTGCGTTAAAGAATTTAAAGTTATATCTATGAGAATTTTGAAAAAGATATATAAGTTTGTCATTGCAACAGAAGTTGATTTAGTCAAGACTGCAGATATAAGATGATTTAAACACAAGTCTGTCGTTGGTTGAGATGCTTTCAGTCATATGTTATATATATATGCATTGAAACTACTACATGGAAACTACATCTCACATATATATATATATATATATATACGACGTGATTCTGTGCTTGTGGAAACATATATACCTCTTACTTGAGCGTCACGGATTATTTCATCTCAGTATAGACTTTTCTAAAATATCTAGATTTAAGCATTACGGTTTAATAACATCGATACTTATACAACATCAAATCTCACTAAATAGAACCAAGAATGTGTCGTTTCTCGCGTTAAATTGTAATTTTGCTGTGTTTTATGCAATTTCCCTTTTTTTTACTTTCATACCTGATATGACAAGCTTTCAGTTGTTGTTCGTTATTATGTACAAAGCTACACAAAGGGCTATCTGTGCTCTGCTCACCAGGGGTATCGAAATCTGGTTTCTAGCAGTATGAATCCGCAGACATGCCGCTGTGCCACTGGGGGTCTAGCTTTTCAAATGGGATGACCTTAGATAATATACTTTCAAATCATAGTCAAATTACATAATAACTGAAATATCTTTTGTAACAATATAAAAAATCAGATCTATTAGAAACTAAATGTAAACTAATTAGTATATATATATATATCAAATTAAACTGTCTTTTTAAGTATATACACTATCATATACATTAAAAACGCCCGGCATGGCCAGGTGGTTAAGGAGCTCGACTCGCAATCTGAGGGTTGCGAGTTCGAATCCCCGTCTCACTAAACATGCTCGCCCTTTAAGCCGTGGGAGCGTTATAATGTGACGGTCAATCACACTATTCGTTGGTAAAAGAGTAGCCCAAGAGTTGGCGGTGGGTGGTGATGACTAGCTGCCTTCCCTCTAGTCTAACACTGCTAAATTAGGGACAGCTAGCGCAGATGGCCCTAGTGTAGCTTTGCGCGAAATTCAGAACAAACAAACAAGCATTAAAAACATTTGCAAATATTATATAATAAATACAATAGATTTAAGGATATTTTATGAGTATTATATGATCAGATGCTTTAGAAATTTTAAAGTCACATCAAACCAAGATAATGAATGGAAGGATATTTTCCAAGTATTTAGATACAGCTATCACTAATAAAACTTACCTCAGCTACTATCTGTGAGTTTTTATTTTCTTGAATTTCTTCACTTCAAATTGGTGTGAGTTAAAAAGGTTTTCATGTTAATAAAATTGGACAATTCTATAATCAGAAAGGTAGATTTGAAATTTAAGTCAGGTACACAGTTTGATTACTATTAAATTATTCATTTGCGAAGCAACTTTGTATCACAGTAAATATAAACATGAACTAGCGGGAAGCCATCAGTTACCAGGGTCGTTTTTTTTTTCATTTTAAATTTTGATTAAGAGTTTCTTTTGTTCGTCTTACTACCTCATAGACGTTTATTAACTTACTATTTAAAAATAGTTTTTAAGCTTTTTAGGTACAATGTACAACAGCTGTTTTGGTCAATCAGTTAATATTCTGCATACTTTTATTGATTAATTAAGCGTTCAACACTAATATTTTATCCGCATCAATAGATTTGACCTGCAAACAGCTTTTATAATCAAAATTCAGAAAGAAACTATATATTAATTTGTAAACGGAAAATAAAATTGCTACTAAATGTGCACTTTATAAAAAAAACTTCGGTCAATATGAATACTTAATAAGAATACCCTTGAATGTTTTTGGTTATATGAATTTCAAACAGAAATTAATTACTTATTTCTAGCCTTTGTTTTTGTATACAGAACTGTTGGTACTTTAATTAATTGTGAAAGTTCTTGAGTTCGTTATAAGCCTTTTTAAGTTAGCATGTACAGTACATAATGTTTGAGAATAAAAACATAAAAAAATTTTGTTACGTGAATGAAATATATATATATATTTGAAATGACATATTTTATGTAGTTGCACGTACAGAACATTTCCATTGGACACAATATATGGAAATTTAACAAAATAAAAACAGCCTCAAGTAACTATGATTAATTCAGTAACCAAAGTGTAATTTTGTGAGGAACCTTGATGTGAAACCTATTAAGAAGGCGTTTGATTATTTTGTATCTTCAAACTATGTAGATTCGCAATCTAACTAATGACACCGTAGTACACTTGAGCATTGTTCTACATTAAGTGTTCTTTACTAAAACCTCCCTCCCCAAGATAGGAACAGATGGTGGATAACATTCCTGACAATGATTTTGAAGGTTTTATGACAACATAAATTTTAAAGGTGTCTTTCAACGTTCTTGGACTCGGAGAGATAATGACATCAAAATCTGCACTAAAGAAAAACAACATGCAGTGGAGAAAAACCATTAAGATTGAAGTTATCAGAAGAAAATTGTCCACGTGTTTTATTGACGAGTCAGCTATAGTGTGGGTTGTCCATTGGACAAAACATGGAACTGTACACTATTAGTTGAACAACTTTACAGAATATTATACCACCAACTGAGTCAGTGGGTCTGGCACTGGACTCGCAACCTGCAGGTCGCGAGCACAAATTCCCATCATCGAACATGGTCGTCCTTTTGCCAGTGGAGGCGCTATAACGTAATTGTAAATCCAATTATTCGTTGTTAAAAGAGTAGCTCAAGAGTTGGCGGTAGGTGATGTTGACTATTTGCTTTCCCTTTAATTTATCACTGCTAAATCAGGAATGGTTGATTGGAGAAGATATGTAATGAATTAGCATCCAACGGTTGTAGCGACCTGAGGAATAAAGACAACAACAACAAACAACCAAAAACCGGATCAGTATGATGCCAACCCAGTGTTTCATCGACACTAAAGATACAGTATCAAAAGCATTCATCAAAGAGGTCATCAGACACCATATCTTGACTTCGAAGACCTCAATACCAACAGAGAAACTTGTACTGATAGTGATAAAAATCAAATATCATCTCAACAACATGATTTACACAGCCACACACAATCACATAAAAAAAAGGCAATTTGCGACAGCTGGCTACAAGCTCACAAAAAATTGGTCAAGATCACACAACATTCGAAATCTGTCAAGGCATCAGAATTAACAGATAGGATCTGACAACATAGAGAGCCAGACGTCCTCTGGTTTAGCATTGCCAATCTTTTTATGATATCAGATTACCTTGATTTGTTTCTCCTTCTCTAGCATTACTATTATCTTCGTAAACTCACATGTTCTATGACTATGGAGTTATCGATTAAAGGAGTGCCGGTCAATAACATTGGAGATACAGTTGCAGAGTATAGTGTCATTGTTCCTATAAAGTATAGTGCCATTGTTCCATTGCTGCTTTCTGGTCATTACTGAAGTTAATACACTGACAAGATGCTGGTATTTTGGGAAAGGAAGATGCTGCTGATTGTGGAATCAGGATTTCTATTCGAACATTTTGACCATGTAGATAATGTAGAGATGATGTTGTCCGAGAGGCTATGATATTAATGTGTATTTGTTACGACATCAAATGACAAACGCTCCGTATATAGCATGGGTATCAAAGATTAGCAAAAAAACTGAGTTACTTTCTCCTACTGCTCCCATAGATGAGTCATTTAAGGAAAATGCAAAGTGACCCAAACTTCATTGTCGTACTTGGTGGCAACTATCGATTATATCCCTCCTCAACTAAATTCACAGAAATATCGTTGGTATCGTGATGATATGATAAATACTTTGCAACTAGTAGCTATGAATGTGGTAACTTCTCATGATTTTGTTCTACAGATGATCCGTTGTTCATGCAGCATCAAGCGGCCCTGTAAAACTAGAAAATATTTTTGTACCAGTACAATCCTTCTAAGCACAGTATTCTGCCTTTGTCAAGCTGGTTCGGAGTGTTACTACGACCAGAATACGTACCGCGACACATTTAGATTCTGATGGGACTATTAATGGCACTAGTGATGAGGATAGCTTTGTAGATAATGAATATAATCTACCATAATGAGCTCAGTCCTTTTTTTATACTTATTTTGCTGCTTGTTTCAGTTTCACTAAAAAACGAAAGGGCCACATTTTCCTTGTTTAACTTTCCCACTTTTAAATTAACTCTTTACCTTTTATATAATTTAACAATTTTTTTATATCAAATTTTTTATATGCCTCACCCCTTTATTCTAATTTGGCTGTTTTTCTACATGTAAAATGTTTTGTTGAGTTATAGCATATTCAAAAATCTCTCTGTAATGCTCTTTTTATTAAACTGGTCTCGGGATACACATTCACTATTCTACTGAAATAATACAATTATGTGTAAAAATAAACGTTTCTTTACAATACTTCGAGCGATTTAGCCTTATTATTGTTATGTAATATATTGTGAAGCATGAATATAGTTATTATTAAGATGTTTTAATGCATTTAAATTTCACAACCACAATCTAAATTAATCGAGGTTTTGTATTGGAGTCGATGTTTTTATAATGTTTCACTGTAACTCTTTATCACTGATTCATGCATTCTTTTCACACAAACTGTTAAGCACTGTGCGCCTTACAGAGAAGAAAACACAAAGTTTTTTTTTTTCTGAGAAAGTTGCCGAGTTGAGAATTTTATAGCTAGGATTATAGTTTAAGCTAGGGACGTATTGTATTTACCTAATTAGCTGATTTTTTATTCTTCGCCATCTCGTCGATAAAATATTTAAGGTATGTGTTGGAAACAGCTCCTATTTTGAAATGTATAATTTATAAGTATTAGCATCCACAAGCAAGACAACACCTCAGAGAAGTACTTAAACTGTATACAAGAAGACAATTATTTATAACATACGAAAATAGAATTTGAATAATCTTTGTTTTGTTGTATAAGCTGAGATGGCATTGTCTGTATGTTTTAAAACCAGTTGCACCATGGGTTTAATCTCCAGTTAAACCTTCGCCTATAACTTCCAAGTGTAAATTATTTAAGTTGTTGGTGATCTCAAGTCAGTGCATCTAACTTATTTCAAAACACTGCTCGAAATACGTGTCGAGAAAAACGAAAGTAGAAAAAGTATTATATTTTATTTTAATTTATATTATTATATTATATTTTGTAATAATATCAAACATTTTTATTTATTTGTTGAAACTAAGCAAGAAGTACCGAAGTGCAAATTACAAATTCAGCTTTAGTTTTCTTTCGTGTGTGAACTAAATTTCACGTTGACGTCAATACATTCGAAGTATTTTTGAGTCGATGAGAACAGATAAAAATTCAAGTTCGCAAATGTTTTAAGCCTATTAATATAAGAATAAAGGTTTGGAATGTATATATTTCAACATTTATTTACGTTGAAACTGGACTTTTATTTAAGCAAACATTAACAGCAAAACATACAAGTTTTATAATGTTTCTTGTCTGTTCTGGACTTTCATTATCCGATATAAAAGAGCTTTTAAAAATATAATGTCATTTTTAGATGTAATGCATATTTTTTCCCTTTTTGTTAATGTACAATTAGATAAACTAGAATTTAAAATATCCTTCATATAATTAGTGAAATTTTACTTATTTACCATTTTTAGTACAGTGTCGTTTAGCTTGTGCATTCAAATGAAATCCTACACCATAAACTTTGAAAAATAATTACTTGGTATCTAATAACATTGGGTACCTTACTTTCGCCTGCAAAGATTGATAATAAATTAGAATTTGTTCGAGGACAAGATTTTTAAATCTGATACCTCTCAATTTAATTAAAAAGTTAACTTTTCTATCTGGTAGATATAAAAGTATACTTTTCATTTTGCATTTTCAATTTTACAAATAGGAATAAAAAATGAATCATAAAATTAATTTACTTTTTAGTCTTACAGCTTATTAAAATCAACATCCTAATACAACAGTAAGAAAATCGGCACTTGTTTATTTGTTGTTAAGCACAAAGCTACACAATGGGCTATCTGTGCTCTTTCCACCGCGGGTATCGAAACTTAATTTTTAGCGTTATAACCCCTTATATGTACCGCTGGGAAGGAGACATTTTACGTGAAAGATTGTTTTTTAATATTGAAGCTTACAGACTGTGTACAAATATGTCTGAAAAGATATATATATGTATATTGTCCGTGAACTTTTTGATTTTTTTAAGAATATTTTGAGATCGCTTACTTCCACAAATGAGGAATGAACTTGTTTCACGTTGGTATAAACATTAAAATAGATATATCCTTTAAACAGTATTTTTTTCTCACATTTGATATATAAATTGTTTTGGTTTATAAACATCTACTAAATACTACTTTACTGAAAACTCTAGAAAAATTATAGCCCTCCCCCAGTGGCACAGCGGTATGTCTGCGGACTTACAACGCTAAAAACCGGGTTTCGATACCCGTGGTAGGCAGAGCACTGATAGCCCATTGTGTAGCTTTGTGCTTGATTCCAAACAAACAAACAAGCAAAAATTATAGTTGAGAGTCGTAGTTCCCTATCACAGTGTAAAGTGTTGGACTTGTTAAGTATATTCCACTCACTGTCCTGATGAGCTAGTTGCATTATTTTTTGCAATAAATATTGAAACTGTCTACAAAGAGTTTAATATTTTTTCCATCAATTTAGCATTATAGATAGATAGTTTCATATTTTCAGCTATCTTCCAAGCACTCCAATAATATGCCTCACCTATTTATTTATTTCCTCAAAACCTCTAGAGGTAATACATTATCTTATTGCCAGGTTCAGTGTGTAGTGTATTTCATTTCCCTGCGAATATATCTGATGAAATAGTTACTTTTATATTTAGATATCTGGCTGTTTACTTCACTTCTTCGCCACTCTCTCTGGTGGTATATATTTCACTCTTCTGCCACTTTTTTAATCTTTAGTGGTATTCATTTAATTCCTCTACCAAGCTTTCTGGAAGCAAACTTCATCCATCTGCCAAATTTTCTTATCGTCTGCCTGTCCTTCTACCACGTTTTCTGTTAATGTATTTCACCCTCTATAAAGCTTTCATGCTGGTCCAATTTAGAATGAAGATCTTTCCACGGTTTTGTGTTTCCCTAAAACCCTATTTCAGCAATAGGGATATTAATCACGTAACAACTATGTGACCAGAAAGTAAAAGTTTTAATTTTTCACACTTGTTAAAAACATACATTTTATATGTTAAAAATATTAGAAATGTTCAATGTTATGTAAAATATGTAAATAATGTATGTCCAAGAAAAAGTGATGTACTTTACATTCCTATTGGTAGCATGTTTCTCTGGTATATTTCCGTTTTCTTCAAGATATTTGATACACCATCCCTCTGGTGATATATTTTCTTTGTTCTATTCTTCTTCTGACATCTCTGCTACAATAGTTAATTTCTCTTCCAAATGTCCTGGGATATACATTTTAAACTTATCTGTTGTTATACTTCATCATTCTGCTTCATCTCTCGATCTGTTTGTGTAATTCATGTTTGTGTTACGACACCCAATGATATTCTTTCCTCGTCCCTTTTCCAAAATCATTTATTGGGACGAGCTTCACTTATAATAACCTATAATGACTATAAATTTTAAAATGATAGTTTAGAGAGTTTACCTTTTTCTGTTAAAGCGCATATGCTAATGAAGATCTCGTTAACTAACTGAATAAACATGTTTTAATGTAATACAATATACTTTGTCGTTGATAAAAGCCTAACAGCTAGATCTCTTCTGTATACAATATATAGGACAAACCAATAGAGTACTAAACAAAAAATATTGTAATTGCTTTGAGTAAGCTTCATGTCTTATGGGTAAGAGTTTACTCTCATCTGTGATCTTTATTGATGTGACCTTTACATGTGATATTGCGTTTTGTCAAAGAAGATATACGTTAATCTACTTTTTATGTGACAGAAGAAAGTTCTTTCCACGTGTCATTGTTAGTTATTAGCTCGCTATGATACAGCTATATCTTATTTAATTGTAAACCATTTCACCATTTTAAACTGTATTTATATGCATTTCAATACCGGTATTATTTACGGATTCATATTTGAAAAGAAGAAAAATAAAATCAGTTCTATTAAGTAGCAGCCGCTTGACTGATGGATTTTTCTCCCGTTCTGCCAAGGGATGAACCAAGTTGCAGATTAACGAAAGCAGCATTACTCTTTGGCAGCTGTCATGCTAAGATAAGAGGTTTTCTTGAATTATCTTTCTCTATCAGAACTATAATTTCGCGGTCCTCGAACGTTTATGTCTTTCGTAAATACATAAATATTTTGTATCGAGCTCACAATGTGGCATTTTAGTTATTAGTAAGCGAGATAATGAGGTGAGATAGAACGTGTCTTTGTGAAACGTGAATTTTGTCGTCAAGAGCAACGTAGCACCAGTAATATATAATGCCCAACTATTACAGATGCTCATTTCTCAAAATTATTAACATCATAGTTATAATGTTTGTAAAATATTTATATCTTTAATAAATACTTTTGGCACATTATGATTTTTCAACCGTTGGTTATCCGACACTCCGGTCATATATGCGTTTTTTCTTCAACATGTAAAAAATATCTGTAGTTCTGTGACACATAAAGAACAGTTTGATTATAACACTGTGCTCTTAAGAAAGTATGTATTTTTCATATAGATATTAACATCACCTTTGAAAGTATTTCCACAGTTTCTTGTTTCCATGGGTAACTATTTCAGCATAAAGTAATATTAACAATTATATGACTATAAGATACAAAATTTCACTTTACGGGTTCCATTTTTGACACTTAACAAAAACAATACCATACGGTTTGTAATAAAAGCAACTAGAATTATGTAAATTTTACAAATTTACAAAAAAATGGTTATTGTTGATTTTAAAGATGTAACCACTTATAATTTGAGGATATTTTACGAGAGGAATTGACTCGCAATCTGAGGGTCGCGGGTTCGAATCCCTGTCACACCAAACATGTTCGCCCTTTCAGCCGTGGGAGCGTTATAATGTGACGGTCAATCCCACTATTCGTTGGT
>NW_013665644.1:1024183-1030227 GCF_000517525.1 Limulus polyphemus | reverse complement strand
CCCTCTAGTCTTATACTTCTAAATTAGGGACGGCTAGCGCAGATAGCCCTCGTGTAGCTTTGCGCGAAATTCAAAAACAAACAAATAAAACAAACGAGATGAATTTGCCACTCATCTTGTTCTTATAATCCTTAACAAATTTTAAGAAATAGACTTCTGATTACTTCTAAGTCAGCGATCGATGCCTATGATTTTAAAATAATAATCATTAGTAGATAAGTTTAAAATTAGATAATGAACTGGTGAATGTTGTTGTATTATTGCTTTTTGTCTTCACGACCTAGTACATATAAAAGAATTGTTTAACATTAATGTCTATTTAATTTATTCCGAAATATTAAGTGAACAATAACCACATGTAGTTCTGTATTATGCCCTTTTTTTAAATTCATTTCATTGATGAGAAGTTATATTATTTCTAGCATAGTTCTCAGCTCTTCAGTGGTGGTCTATTATGGAGGTTTAGTTTATGTTTGTTTGTTGAATTTCACGCAAAGCCACTCGCGAGCTATGGAATTCTTTAATTTAACAGTGGAATTAACCATCACATTATAACGCCCCGATTGATGAAAAGGCAAACATGTTCGGTAATGAGATTCAAACCTGCGATTCGAACGCCTTAACCACCAGACCATGCTAAACTTGGAGATATATTAATAAATAGTTTATGGGATTTTCTGAACTGTTTAGTATGCTTAAAATATAAGGGGAGGTATATGTAATATTCAAACTTGTCTTTACGACGTTATGTAAAGACTTTAAGAAGTGAATTCTTAAAAATGATTAATATGAATCTTATAATTAAAAGTTAAAATTATATCAGTATCGGGCCGATTATTATTGGCATTGTTGGAAAATTATCGGTGACTTCGACTGCCATGGATACCGATAACGGAAAATAAATGTGTTATTTTTGATAATGTAAATATTCTCATGTTGCTGACGTTATCTTAATTTACAGACTTTTAGTGGCTCAGTGATAAGTCTGAGGGCTTACAACTTTAAAACTAGGGTTTTGATACCCGCGGTAGCCAGAGCACAGATAGCCAGTTGTGTAGCTTTGTGCTTAACAACAAACAAACATATAAACTGAATGTACCACCAAGGAAAATGAATTAATTAACTTTAAAAATATTATTGATGTCACCATCGGTCGATAGCCAGATGCAAATATAGGGTATCGGTAAAAAAAGTAATACAGTGCACCTTTAATAAAGAATTTCATATTTCTGCGGTTTTGCGCCAGATATTTTTTCATATTCATCTCGGTGGAATAGCAATAATTTGACGGACTTACAACGCTAAATTCCAGGGTTCTAATCCCCGCGGTGGGCACAACAGATTGCCAAATGTGACTTTGCTTTAAAAACAAACAACAAATCTTTGGGCAAAATGTTCTCTTCTTGGATGCACACCTCTGCTAACGATTCTTCTGAGAAGCTATTTTCCAGCACAAGCAGTGAAGAAGATGGCACTCAGCACTAACAGTTGAACACTCCGGTAACTTGTTCTCTTACAAAACGGTTGTTTCGAAAGAAGATTACGTTAATAGAAAACTTTGGGGAGACGAAATAAAAAATATGTCTAACACGGAAGACCTTATCAAAAAAACGAAAAATCAAATTTTAAATGAAAATGGGTGTAAAACCATCAGATATGCTGTTTCTGGTGTTGTGGGACTTTAGAGACAGGATATTCTGAGAAATAGAGAAGTGAAACAATGTGGTGGATGTTGTTTACAAGAAGTTTGTTTGTTTGTTTTTGAAGTTCGCGCAAAGCTACACGAGGGCTATCTGCGCTAGCCTTCCCTAATTTAGCAGTGTAAGTCTAGAGCCAACTCTTGGGCTACTCTTTTACCAACGAATAGTGGGATTGACTGTGACTTATAACGCCCCCACGGCTGAAAGGACGAGCATGTTTGGTGTGACGGGGATTCGAACCCGTGACCCTCGGATTGCGAGTCGAGCGCCCTAACCACCTGGCCATGCCGGGCTTTACAAGAAGTAAAAGAGCTGTCTATGACCATTTGTTCTTATTGTACAAAAGCTTGAAGATTTCTGCGTCAAATGTTTGGAATACCTTATCCTTCATAACTACTTGTTTGGAGTACTTCTCTGAAGAGTGAACCAGGATTTTTGGAGAAAAGAAGTGATTGAAAGCTTAAACAAACACTAATAATGAAACCATATATGAAAGATTGTACCTTAATAGCTGATTCCATGATTTTGCGAAAACAAACTGAGAGGGATATCGCCAGAGAAAATACTCTGGTTTTATAAGTTATAATGAGGCTGTTCCTTAACAAGTTGAGGAACTTGCTTCAGAAACACTAGTTTTTCTAATTGTTAGGTCCAAAGCCCATAATAACATGTTGTTGTAACGTTGTTCTTTTGTATGGTGAGTTTTTAAATTATCCGGTGAAAATAATTCGAACTATTGTCCAAAAGAGAATATAAACTAGCTTAATTATTCCTTAGCGTTTCTACAGTTGTAACTTGTAGACCTCGCTAATGGTATTATGATTAACGTAAAAATAAGCTTGCTTGTGCAAATTTACGGCTAATCGATAAAATAACTGAATACAAGTAATAACTAACATGGATCCAAATGCTTCATTAAAACTAAATACTGACTGGTTTACTGTTAGCTTCTTTTGACTGACCGAATCTTATTTTTGTCTGATGTCTCACTTTTAGATACACATCGAAGTTACTAGATTGTTAAGATGTCATCTAGAATATTTTAGATATTCTAGCACTTAATTGAAAACCACAGACATATACTTTAGTAATGTAAATGTTATTTCAGTATATTATTCAGTATATAATATTATTTTTTAACATAATGTCGCTATGCATAATATAATACACACTAAAAAATTAAAGGGACAAAAGTAGGCTACTTTCTATGAGTCAGTACAAATGTAGACATGTATGTGAGAATGCACGATTATTACAGCGCATTTTTCATGTACTAAGTGTCCTGGAAGGACAGTGCCCCAGTTCGTCTTCAGATGCATTGGTTTGCTGATCATTTCAATTTCATACACTAGACAGAGAAAAAAAAAAGGTGATGGAAGGTCAATTGCGATACTTAATGATTCTCACCTGAACAATACGATGTTGTGAATCGTTAGTCGTTTGCTCATTGTATTAATAAGGTCTTGAGGATTACAACTGAACTGATGAACAGTTTACAAAACTAAGGAACAGACTAGCCTAAGTTAAGTTCGAAAAAAATCTGTTTCGGCCTAACAAATGACCGCACATCACCTTACAAGTCACTAGAAGTAACAACTCCACTGGACAAATACATACGTCTTTATATTTACAATTCACTAGAAGTAACAACAACTCCACTGGACAAATACATACGTCTTCATGTTTACAAGTCACTAGAATTAACAACAATTCCACTAGACAAATACATACGTCTTTATGTTTACAAGTCACTAGAAGCAACAACAAGTCCACTGGACAAATACACACGTCTTTATGTTTACAAGTCACTATAAGTAACAACTCCACTGGACAAATACATACGTCTTCATGTTTACAAGTCACTAGAATTAACAACAACTCCACTGAACAAATACATACGTCTTTATGTTTACAAGTCACTAGAAGTAACAACAAGTCCACTGGACAAATACATACGTCTTTATGTTTACAAGTCACTAGAAGTAACAACTCCACTGGACAAATACATACGTCTTTATAGATGATTTCAAGCTGCATCTGCATCACCGTTGGATATTACCATTTCTATATCGATTCAGTTATCAGAAAACGAAGACATCAGTATGTCTACACCTACAATATTTTTGTCCTTCTGAGAAGCAAATTTGTTGCTAGAACAATGGCTTAAATTTGGATTACGCAGGGGAGGGGGTGGAGTCGGAGGTTTTGAAATATAAACCTGAAATGATGACCTGCTTTGCGTATATAATGTATAAAAACTAACCATACAAGTGATATAAAGTAATGATTTTTTAAACTTGGCAACTGGCTTTTTTTCTAAATTTTATTGGAGGATAACAGTCAGATTAAGATTTTATATAAAAGAATAATCGTATCTTGAATGTTAAATTTTACGCATAGGTGTAAGTGCAGTATGTCGACACGTGTGCTGTTGAACACAGCTGTACAACGTTTCGCTGGTATAATGAACGAAACATTGTCCTCATGCAAGATAATGCGTGATGTTATACTATTAGGATTGTAATGGGCTACCTAAAAAAAGAAAAAAAACTAAAACATGCATTGGTCAATAAAATGTCCTGGCCTAAATTTCATAGAATATTCTGAAACACTTTAGACATCGCGTACGTTAGCGTCTTAATCTGTCACACAACATCAGAGAACTTGATGTTACACTGATTAAATGATGGAGACGAATTCGATGCTAATTACTCTTTTTAATCAGTGTTGACTTTTTTATATAATTCGAATCAATCAGATCCTAATCGTAACCACTTTGAATTTGAAAGTATTCATATTCCATGGATTTTAATAGTGATATTAATTCAATAAAGATAACTCGTTAGCTTTATTTAGTGAATAGGTGGTATCCTCAAATATGCTGGGCTTTCAGTTATGTTACGTAATTGACTTCAGATTGATTGTTTGATTGATTTGAAGCAAAGCCACGGATATTATTGTGGTATGTCTGTAGACTTACAACTGTTCCACCGATGGACATTAGCTTAAGAATAAAATAACTATAAAATTTCACACTCATTTACAATTTTTTTAGTCGTTTTTTTATTATTTATACAAAGACGAACGTAATTTTCACTTAAACTAAGTAATGCACCCACATTCAAACTAAAATACCAAAGCTCTTTAGAAGTTTTATTTCAAGGCGCAAAATTCAACGAAACTGTTTCGTTAAATCAATATTAACATTAAATTTCAAGAAACGACACTCCCGATGGTAGATTAAAAGGATAACTAATAGCTTGTGTGTATGCCATTTGCCATACACGACAATTCATTGGAAATATATTAAGTTCAATATATATGTTACTTTCTGTTTGTTTGTTTTAAAATTTTCGCGCACACCTAAACGAGGAATTATTTGCAAATAGCTGTTTTAATCTTGTCAACCTAAGAGTGGAATTTGACCATCACTCTTATAGTACACCCATGGCCACAAAATTAGAAGTTTGTTGCATCGGTCCGTGAACCATGAACCTTCTGATTCTGAATCTGAACATACTCGGGGCAAACAGACTACTGAACAAACAATTGTTGGTCAATATTCCAGTAAAAAAAAATCAATAATTTTAATGTTGTAGAGTACAAGTGTATTTTCAGCTAAAGTTATATTTCTGCTTAAGTACATTATTTCATTATATTAACAAGAACATATTAGGTGCTTAATAAGGTTTTGACTGTTCATACGAATTTTGAGCTCTCCATTTATTTGATAAAAATTTTAGTAAAGTTAAAACAATATAAGAATCCTTCAAACTACTATGTGGCTTGATGGAAAATCAAATGCTTATTCAAACCCTTGAACAAGTCCTTAAGTTTTCGCCAAGGTTTGTTTACCAAATATTCAAGTGCTTTTCAGACAAAGGCACAAATCTGTAAAGATTCGCCTTTCTTCTTGTCCAATATTTTGAGGGCTTTTCACATCAATAGATTTTAAGTGTTTCTTATAATCAGTAGGATTCAAAATTGACAGCTCGTATGATAATACATTATAATAGCCTTATTCATATGAAACCTAATAATACTAGCGAGTTCTCCAATTAAGAGAAATCAGATTATATTTTTAATGATTTTGATTTAACTCTGGAACTAACGATGGAGTCCGTACACGTAACACATACGATTTTTAAACATATTTTTAGAATCTATTTACACACCAAATTGCTTTTGGGCACATGACTACGTTGGTTCCAAGGTTCATAATAACATATTGTTGTAACGTTGCTCTTTTGTTTGACATGTTCTTTTAAATTATCTGGGGAAAATAATTCGAAGTACAGTCCACATAATCACTGTCACCCACATTCTCGCCCTTCCAGCTGTGGG
>NW_013665644.1:1018747-1023183 GCF_000517525.1 Limulus polyphemus | reverse complement strand
CATTTGTACAAGCTGCATTCATTTGTGCACAGTTGTAACTTGTAGGTCTACGTTTACAAATGACGTTCAAAGGGAAATATCTCGCTAATGGTACTACGACTAACATGAAAATAAACTATATGCACAATTTCATGCTAATAGATAGTGTAACTAAATATACGAAATAACTGACACGGATTCAGATCCTTCACTAAAACTAAATACCGATTTCCTGCTAGCTTCCACTGACTGGCCCACTTGTATTTATATCTGATGTCTCACTTCTAGGTATTGATCGAATTTACTAGAATGTTCTAGGTATTCCAGAATTTATTCGAACGTAACGCGATACGCCTTTTAGCTAATATTTAAATTAAAGCATTGAAAATATAGCTTACAAAAATATGAATCACACAGAAAAAAGTAGACAAAAAATGCTATCAATACTGTAATTAATCACACAAATTACTTCTGAAAATTAATTATTTGACCCAGTTCTTAATAGTGGGTGTTTTGAAAGGCAAAAACATAAAATGACTCAACACGATAGTACGAAGAGGTCTGGATAGCACCTGACTCTCCCAGATTGCGAACAACAACGTAATCAAACACCGATCCTAAGTATAGCAGATCAATACGATGCAATACGTGATCTCCACAGCTGAAGAGCAATGCACAAACAAATCGTTAATTTGTTAACGTAGCCAGTAGTTTCAAAAACCATAATTAATGCCAAATTTCATTTAACTGAGATATACGTCTTCTTTTAAATGTATTTTGTTCTAATATTAATAAAAGATTTACATGATTTTGCAATATTTAAAAAATAACTACTAAATTAAAATAAAACAACATTTTTAAAATATGGATAAAAACAGTGCCAACTATTAAACCAACTATAACTAAAAGTAAAAAAAAAATCAAAAGTGCTATTTCTATTATAGGACAATGTGTGTGTGTGTTTTCTTGTAGCAAAGCCACATTTGGTTATAAAACTTCCCGTCTACGAAAATACCGATAACATTTTATATAGTTACGAAAATAACTCATCTATAAATGACTGGTCTTATATGCGTAACAGCAAACTGGAATTGTATTCTTTAATATTTTTATTTTTTATATATGGAGCTTTCAACTAAATTCCTTTGGAACGGATAAATGACTCATAGTTTTACGAAGGAATGTGCATGTAATCATCACATTATCAGCTTGCCATCCAACAAGCGCGTAATAATATTGTCACAGCTCCTCGCATATTTCAAGCCCCACAACTCAACAAACAGCATGGCTGAAATTCTACATCCATGAATTGAAACAGATCATCCATTTTAAAACAATAATACCAACTAACTCTACCTTTCTTTACCATGGTATCAAAATCTAAGCTTGATAAGTTAGTTTGTGGTATTCGCTGTTAAAACAGGAGCTAACAGGAACTTCTAAGTTTAGCAATAATGAGATGATTAAAATATTTTTTCACGCATACTATAGTATTCCGCTGTCTTAAATTGCCTATCTCAGTTAGTCTTTAAATTTTACAATTTCAATAGAAAATTAACTATAACTAGTACAAACATTAACAAACCCTGGGGCTATTCTTAATCTTGGATATGACCCATATCCTACTGGAGTGATAACACAGAGGCATAGCTATGGAAACATAAACTCTATGAAATACCTACAATACTGTACGTGTTGTATATAACTTTAACTCTTTGACTACTCTTTACCAATGAATAGTAGATTGAGCTTTGCATAATAACGTCCTCAAGCTGAAAGGGCAAGCATGCTCGGCGATTGGTTTTGATCCCACAACTTACAGGTTATATGTCGAGCGCCCTAACCATTAGGCCATGCCAGACTAACCAACTGTAAAACATATACATGAAATATTTTGACTGCCATCAAACCGTTCACATAAAACAGAGCAAGAAAGCTAATGGTAATATATTTGTTAAGGATTTAAAGGATCAAAAATGTTGTTATAAGTTAGTTCCTAACGAAACTTATCTAGTTTCATGTTGAATATATAAATGTTTCCTCGTGCTTTCAAAACCATGTTTCGTAACATTAAAAAGCTCCTCCAAAACCTTATAGCTTTAACTATTTGAAAATTTCATATAATACCATAAATTACTGTGGTTTTATTGTGTCCCTCAGCAAGTCTTTAACTTTAAACATTTATTTTTTTAAAGTAAATTATTTTTGTCATAATTTACCAAAGCTAAACAATATTTCATTTTCAAAACACTTTTCCCTTTACTGTAAGGTGGTGCTGTGCGTCACATGATAAAGCATCATGGCGATGAATGTTGGAGATCGTTGGTAAGATCAGAGTTGGATTAATTTAACATTATTTTCTATTTGTATGCCGTAATATATTCATGATTTATGTCAATTATTGACATTGTCAGCTTCTTGTTTTCCTTATATCAATGTGCATAACTTGTATGAATTTAGCTTTACCACAATGCTGAATTACCTTAAAGTTAAATTTAAAATTTCACAAACTGATATTGATAAAGCGTTTGCTTTATCATATTAATTATTATTATAACTTTAAAAAATATAAGTATATTATTACTATTATTAGTGTTACTGTTGTTAGCTTGATACTATGATAGTCATAAACACATACGTCCCCTCATATGATAGAGAGAGACAGAAATCCCACTTGTCTTTCTTTGTATAATCATGAAAATTGAAATGAATGCCTTACGCCAATGAGCATGAAACTGAAAGTACAGACCAGTTAGAATTTCAAAACAAATTTCGAAACAAGTTAAGTCTAACAGTTGCTGCTTCATCTTCGAGTCCAAGTGACACTGATAAGGTCTAGATAGTACCACCCAACTCCCAAATACACACATGAAGTCGTTTTACAATGTTTAGTTTAACCCTACACTTTGTACAACTTATAATTTTATAGGTTTATGTTCAACTTTGATTTCTAAAAGTAAAGTACTTAGGTCTTACTAATTAGCTACAACATGTCAAGACACAGCTACTACTTGCTCATATTGCCAACTTTTTACTATCAGACAATATAATTTAATGGAGAACATAAAAATATTTGACATGTTAAGTGATGTGAAATAATTATAATAATAGTTATAATAATTTCACTTGGGTCCTAATAAATATCATCAGGAATTGTTAAAAACTGTCAATAGAAAAAGTAAAGAGTTCATTGATCTGATAGTATTTATTGTTATTATAAACAAATTATATATGTCTTACATATGCTGTATCTCCCATAGTCTGTGAATTTCACCCACCTATCCAGATGGGGCTAATACATAAATTTAAATCAAAAGGTACAAAATTCTTTAAGATGAATGCATTTTTATTCCAAACAAAGAGTTAGAAAAATCATAAAAATTCATTAATTATATTCACTTCTAATTGCTAGTAAACTGATATACCTCTTTATCAATATGGCAGATCTCATGATCCATTGTACTTGATACTTCAAGTCTGCTATAGTTTCATATCCCAAAACATGTCAAATATTTTTGTGGTTTTGAGTAAATATATTTGAAAGCAACTACTCTCTCATGTTGCTGACTTTTAACTAAAATAATTGTTGCAATTAGTGAGATCAAAATACTCATTAAAACTCCTTCAGTGTTGAGCTTCTGCCATACTTAAAAACAAAATATTTGATAACATAAGCTGACTACTCTATAGTACTTAAAAACTGGAGATGTGTTAGAGCTCTGTCTTAAACTTTCAAAGTAATCCTTAAAACCAATTTTTGTATTTTGGGTCATAGCCCTTCACAAAGAAATTAATTCCATACAAAGCATTCTCTTTTGAAATGCTTACCCTAAGCATTTCTTGGAGAAAATTACTTTCTCATTTTTAACTAATTTGTTTTTCAAATCACCTAAGATATCCACTGTACCCAAACTTCTTTTATACACCTGCTTACCATCTTGGAAGACAAGCTCCCTTATCATGAAAGAGTTGAAAAATTATGTAACTCTCACTATCCCCAGATTGACCTGAAAGTTATTTATTATGAAACCCAATTTCAAACTAAAGAATGTTTCAGCTAAATCTTTTTCTTTTTCTGTGTTTTTTTTCCTATGGAATTTGCTTTTAATGAGTTATGCAATCAACTTCAATGATATTCTATAAATTTTATTAGAATGATGTCTTGATTGTTAAGCTATGATCATTTTTAGGCTTATTATAAAAGTTCATATTAAGTTTGATAATGGCTATATTGGACCAAAGGATCAGTTTAAGTTTATTGCCTTAGATCCTTCTTGAGAGTAAGTACAGTTTGTACTGTCAGATCTCACTTTGGAGTAATTTTCACATCTGGATATTTTTAATGATTGTGAAATGATGCTAGTATTTATTCATTATTCTGTGGTATGAAATAAACTGTGTATCTGAGGTTCTGTGGTTTGTGGTTTGCATCCTATTACTATAAAAAACAAGAGTAG
>NW_013665644.1:1013217-1017987 GCF_000517525.1 Limulus polyphemus | reverse complement strand
TATATTTGTCAGACCTATCGATAAGATATGTGTGCAGTAGTGTATAAAAATAGTAAATATTTTCAAACAATGAAAATTAACACCTAGGAATGTTAAATTGCTCATTGCTGAGCACTAGAAAGTATTCCAGCAGTATAAAATATAAGTAATATTTTTATAGTCGTGGGCCAATGACTCAAGGGGGCCAAAATGAGAAAAAATTTATATACTTCTTCATTGTATAATTTCTTGAGGCTAGAAATAGCCATTGTTCATACTGTTATTAAAATGAATTGTTTTGTTTTTTTGGATTGTTATTCACTATAAAGGTTCTATTAGTGTCTCCTGAAGAAAGGCATAGGCCTGAAACATGATCATCATGGTGCTGCCTTTGCCTCTAAACCTCTTTAGATTCACAATGTACATTTTATTTCACACACAGTTAGAGTATGAAACATATTTGAAAATCTTCACAGTAATTCCAAGAATGGTAGCTTGTACTTGTAGCAGCAGAATTATTATTGTACTTGCAGGTTAATTCTATGGTGATAAATGGTCACTTAAATTAATATTAAAGATAAATATTTTTACCTTACTTTTCTGATATCACTATATGATCTTACTATTCATAAAAAGTTACTTTAGTACAAAGAAAAATCTTATTTATTTTGAAAGATTTGCATGTTAATAAAACATCACAATTGTAGGCCCAATTGTAATACATTTATATTTATTTAAGTGAACTCAATCATGTGTGCTGAAAGGAAGTATAAAAATGTTCAATTGATGGGTAATTAGTTTAACTTAATGTAGTTTAATTTAAACTGGTATTTAGTAAACCTTTAAAGTGTCAGACAACTGACTGGTATAAGTAATTTTACTAAAAAATAGTAAATAACAAGTATATTAAAAATTGAATCATTTGACATTGTTACTGGTGTGTGAAATAAAACTGTTAACTGACAGCTTCTAAAGATGGGGCCATCATGTTCAAACAAATTTTACCTTTGGTTTTCTTTGTTTCACCAGTCCTCTATAATGAATCATAACTGATGTCTCAAATTGGATGAGTTGGTTGTATAACTAAATATTCTGTTTATCTACCAGCAGTTTTATTTTTACATTACATTTAAATGTTCAATGTTATTTATGGGAAAAATGAAGAAATAAAAGGGGAAAATAATATTTATTAATGTTTTTCTTATGACAGTGTTTTATTTGGTGCATTTTTTGTTGTTGTTGTACTTGACATTTTCACCTTCAGTAAATAATTATTTTGTACTATTTTAAGAAATCTAAAGATTTTAAAAAAGCAATTGGTCATAACCTAGTAGCTTGGTAAAGTGATACCATTAATATAATTGTTTTTTCTTGAGGTTGAATACTCATGTTGTTGCCCAACTCGTAACCATAATAGCAATTGCTCGTTGCAACAATTACATATGTTTTGGTTGATAATATAACATTGTTACAGCCTTTTATTTTCACACTGTTACTATACTTTACCTTTTATTGAATTTCCTGGAATTTTGTTTCTCAGGTGTCAAAAAACTTGAAGCAAGGAATGTCTCTCTCCACCACTGTGCAATTACGTAATTAAAGAATATTTAAATTTATAATGTTAATGAAGAGATATACAATGTCTTCTTTATGATTAATGGCATAACCTTTGCTGGACACTGCCTCATAATAGAACTATCATGATGTAACAGGCAAAGTTTGGGTCTAATGATGATGATATTTTAGGAATGCCCAAATAGTAAATTAAAATAAATGAAGTACAATTAATATATTCTATATTTCCACAAGTTTTGTAAGTGTTTATGTGTATATAGCTTAGAAAGGTGTAAATGATTTTACATAATTTGCATTCATAAATGTCAGTAAATATGAGTTTGAGTTTTATGTTCAACAAAGCAAGGAATGTTAATGAAAATTTATTCTTTAATATCAGGCTCTTAACCTATAATGCATGTGAAGATAGAGCTCGAGATGTCATGGAAAAGATTATCAAACGTAATCATTTACAGCAAAATACATCAGGATACATTCAGGTATTCTTCTACTTATATTACATGTTAGTTAATAGTAAATATTTGGATGTATAAAATATTTGATAGGATGCTGATCTACTGTATATGTGAAAGTACCTGTGAAAATGTTTTATTAAAATTACAATGTTTTTTGTATAGAGTTGATGTATTAAAAATAGTTTTCTTAATAAATATAATTTATTTATATATATATATATATATATGTGACAAAATTAATTATGTTAGACAAACAAGTTTTTGAAAAAGTTACTGAATTAACAAAACACAAAAGCCCTGAGTAGTTTCAACAGGTCAAGCATAAATCTGTTAGTAAGTATTTCAGTAATGTTTCACTATTTACTCAATATATATATATATAAAATGTGATTATATTTATTAGCTACTTATGATGCAGACAATGGAAAGAAGATTGTAGCTTCTGTGACATTTAAGTCAAAGGTTGTATTATCATACTACAATAGAACATATAACTGTAAATAACTACAAATTCAAATAGTGTTTTAGATTTCTGTTTAGAATAGAGTTGCTTTATATACCAAAACTTACATTATGCCTTAAACTTATTGTTGGTATGTCTTCATATCATAACCTCTAACAAAGTATACGTATTTCAGCATAATTGCTATAATCTACTAATTTTGCAGGTGATTTCCATTTGTCAGTCTGATTAATAAATACTTTAAACTTCATACCTTTTCCTTGAAGAAGAAAAGCTTGAAATTGGGTGAAAGAGAAAATTATTTTTGACTTTCCTGTTCCTCCTGTTTGTATAGCTAAAGTACATTGAGGACTCAAAACTTTTTAAACAATCTATCTACAATAATGATCAAATTAGGCTTAACAATCTCAAATGGGGAAACTTACAGAATGTGCTGTAAACACTAAGCATGACTCAGGGGCTAATTGGAACATCACCATCTATCTTTAGTGTTGGGAAAAATGTTCTTTTTTTATGATCCTTTTCATACCTGATACTTGAAACATAGTTATAATTTTAATAAGTTCTATTTTTTTAAATTATTGTTTGCCAGTTGAATGCACAAGCCAGACAATCAATGAAGCAATTCAGTAATGACTTAAATACTTTAAAGGAAGATCTGAAGAAAGCATCTTCATCATATTATATGTATCCTTGTGTTTTGGGTGATATTTTTATTTGTTTTTTTAACATTAAGCACATTACTTTGAGTTTATTTTGTTTTGCATGCTTTTTCTTTTTTAATAGAGGAATTTGTATTTACTCCTTTTTGTTACAAATGTATATTTGAATGTATAAATTTTTCTAGGTGTATGTCTAGTTGGTTCAAACACTTGATTAGATATTACAAATAGTTTTTATATCAGGTGTTATATACTGTATTTTGATATTCATGTAGCATATAAATATTACAGATTTGTATTATAAGAATTTATATCTATTATATCAGACTTTATTGAAGTCAACCTTCATATGATGGTCATGTGCATGGTAGGAATAGTTGTTCATACATTGTTTATACATTGCATGGAATCCTGGAGCCACTGATTGAAATCCAATTTTTGGATAATTTGCATTACATATAGTATTTTTCACAAAGTGATTTCCAATTTTTTTTAAATCTGAAATACGTAGGAATAAAATCATATTGGTAGCTTAGAAGTCAGAATAAAGAAGGTAGTACCCATAGAATCCCATTGTGATAAACTTTGGCTAACAAGTGACTTCTAAAGTTATCAATTCTTCAAAAGGCTGATGAATTTATCCTTCAAAATATCAAAACTTTATCATGGGGAGAACACAGAAGATTACAATTGATGGAAAGGATCTGAGTTTACTGCGATTTTGTTATAAGAGAACAAAGGAATATATATGGGTTATCTAGAGTCTGTGCCTGATAAAATTTCATATGGGTCATTTGCAAAATTAATCAGTTGTCTGACCAAAGGGTTAGATAGGCTGAGGATTATGCTTCTGGGAATCTTCTTTATGATAATGTGGAGCCTTTCTGGCAAATAGTTGATACCATTCACCATCAAAATGTGAAAGAAATTGCAATAAAATCTCTGGAAGTGATTGAGCATATTCTAAGCATATTGATGCAGACAATTGCACAAATCATGATATTGATTACGGTTTGAGTAGGAATTCAAGTGGCAATTCTCATGGAATTTGCAATCGTTGTCAAATCCCATTCAATTGTCCAGTTTTTGAAAAAGAAATTGAGTTTTGATCACCATTTCCTTGTAGATGACTGCAGATTGAAGTTTAAGTTGTACATGAGCCATCGAGAGAGAGAGTAAAAAACCAGTGAGATCATATCGCTCAAATACATGAAACCCTTCAAAGCAGATGAGGCTTTGGTAGTAATGGACGACAAGATGAAATATGAGTCACTATACTTTCAAGAGAAGACACTTGAACACTACGGAAAGAAAGGTATGTCATGGCATGGAACCATGGTATACACTAGAAGTGTACTAAGACATATGAATAATGCAGATTATAATGGAAATGGAGTTCATGGATATTAGATCTACTATTATGATCGTGTATCATCTCGGTTTCAAAGCAGGACTGGTTTGCAGTTCTTTTGATTTAGGAGGGTATTATGATGCAGATGAAACATGGCTTGCCTCAGACAATGCAAAATGTTACCAGAATGGAATGCTGTTATTACGTATGCTTTTAATTCATGCAGAGTATAATGTTCAGTTGAAATCTTTTATGCACACTGAAACCCATGATGGCCAAGGATGC
>NW_013665644.1:982117-1012217 GCF_000517525.1 Limulus polyphemus | reverse complement strand
TATACTATATATATATATATATATATATATATATATATATATATATAGGCACAGAATGCACCTCACTTAATTATTTCTAAGTGGTGGATTGGCCAGTCACAGTGAAAAACAAACAAATATGCATCACTAAGTTGAAATGGATGTAAGGAAGCAACTTGTGTATGTACATGTAACATTACTAAGTTAGAGGGGGGGTTAAGGAAGCAAAAACATGTAACAGTGGGTGGGTACCAATTCCTCCTCCTTTTCTGGATATTCAGGTCTTCACAGATGCCTTTTATCAGGATCGGGTGTGTGCTGCAGTACAAAAGAGATCCTGGCCCATTGGTCTAGAGAAGAGTTAGGTTTTCACATCAACCTTTTCAAAGTTCTTGCTGTTTGTTGAGCAATGGTTCATTTTCTGTCATATCTGTGGGGCATGATAGGTATGATTCATTCCAACAACTTAACAGTTGTCTCTTACATGACCACCCAAGGGGGCATTTGATCTCAGTCTTTATGTTCCTGCACTCTTATATCTCCTCTTCTGGACTTACAGCCATCAAATTTGTTTGCTGGCCTGTCACATACCAGATGCCCTCAATCTTATTGTGGCTTGTTTATCCCATACTGACAACATTCTGCCCACAGAGTTGTCTCTCAATCTCAAGTATTCTGATGGCTATGTTCTCAGTTGGATTCTCCCCAACTTGATGCATTTGCCACTTATTTGAATGCTAAGATTCTTCTCTTTTAGTCCACAGTTTCCCATCACTTGGTTTTGGCCATGGATGCATTCATCTAGGATTGGAAGGACCTTTTCCCTATCCATACTCTCCCTTCTGTCTTCTACCCCAAGTAATTTCTCTCATCCAATCCACTTCATGTTAGGTCCTTCTTTTGGCTCATTTCTTACCAGCTCAACCATGGTTTCCTTCCCTGCCCCTTCTCCAGGAACAGCCTCCATTACCTTTACCCCTCTCTTGGTCCCTTCTTCAGCAACCTCACTCTAGGGTGCTTCACCCCTCCATTCCCACTCTCCAGCTTCATACATGGTTTTTGTCTGTCTCCATTGTGTTTCTCCCTCTTCCCCACTTCTTCCAGTGGAGTACAGGAGTCCTCACCACTTACCAGCTCCCAGACACTGGAGTGGTGGATCAAGGAGGAATCTTCCTGAGTGTGCACAATTCTACTCAGTGAAGAATAGGGTGATGGCATTCTGCCTGTGTAGAAGGTGTGACTATCCTCCTTCCATGGGTCTGATGCTTTATTCCAGATGCCGCCGATTTGGACTGGATTTTTTTGTTCTCTCCTGTGGCTGGAAACCCTCCCTCCTACTGCTGCCTGGATGTCAGTTCCTGGGTGACTGGTTTTGGTTGGAGCTGGACAAGCCAACATAAGTTCTCACATGGGTTGGCTGGGAACTTCTTACTACAACAGCCTAAATGTGGCATCCACAATTCCAATTGTTTTGGACTGGAACTGACCCTCCATGTTGCATTTCCACCTTCCTGACATCATCCGGATGTACATTCCCTGAGTTTATTGTTGCAGATTGTGCTGTATTTGAGCACATGATAGTCTAGGTTCTCAGAATGCAGGCTCCTCTTCCCTTCTGACATGCCCAAGCTGCTCTACACACATTCCTTGTTATCCAGCTCCACCCTTTTATTGCAACACCACACCGAAGGTAAGTAATCGTATTGGAAGTTAATATATCCTATACGTATCTCTTCTCACACTTACCACCTGTCATCCCCACTTCTGGTGTTATTTTTTGTGCCTAATCTCAAAGTGAAGATTGGGTTCAACTGCATAGAGGGAGTCAGTTGCGATAGTAGGGTTTGTTGCGCTCCTATTGGTGGAGGACTGTCACATGCTAATTTGCATGCTTAATTGCATCTGAACCACATGGTATACATTAAATTAGGTGGGAGTTTCAAGGCTAGTGCCAAGCAAAAATTTGTGCACTAAAAGCTAGTCAACTTGAAAATAGCTGTAACTGTGAGAAGAGGAAATATTAGAAATATGTTATCAGTGTACGAAAATATTAACTTCTGTTATTTACGGACAAAATAGATGTGTAACAGCTGTTTATAATGACCATTTAAAGAGTATGATTATAAAAAGATATGAGAGATTATCAGAAGTTACTAATAAATTAATCATTAGTTTCATTAATTGATTACATTAATCAATTATTCTCACATGGGATAGCTAAAAAACAATGTATAATGCTAAAAATCAGGTTTTGATACCCGAGTCTGGCAGACCACATGGTTTAGCTTTGTTCTTCACAACAAATAAATATAATGGCAATATTTTAATTACTTGAATACATGGAATAATTGGAATCACTTATTTTGATTAGTTGATTATTTTTGTGCTATTCAATTAAACTAAACAAATTTAAATTAATCAGAAATAATAATGAAAAATCATACTGTAATATTTTCATTACTAGATAGTTGGAATAATTGAAAATGGTAATAATCAGAAACATTTATTGATTATTTTTGTGAAATTAATCAGTTTAATTGTAACTTTAATTAATCAATTATTTTACATGTAATTGATGCTTATAGTTAATCAACCAGCTCTAGTTACAAATCAAGAACTCGTGAGATCAGAACAATACTGATAGAAATGAGCAGACAAAAACTAAAAAGGGGCAAATTGTAATAAATGTATTTCTTGCACATACTAGATTTCATCTGAATCTAATTATATTATTATCTGTCCTTATGAATCTTTTCTTTTTGTTTTTATTGGAATTAAGTGATGGTTGGTAATATTTTTACGGTATCAAGCTTACTATTCATAACCAGAACATATAAGTAATATATTTCATATTTTTTCTAAACTTTTGACAATAGTTAAATGAATTTAAAATGAGTGAATTATCCATGTTTGTTGTAATAACAATATAAAATGTTTTTTCACTAGGCTGTTCACCAGTTTTTTCCTTGTATTGAAAACTTCAACAGTATTTTTTTAGAATATGTTTAAATAAAACCCTTGATTTTTTGTTTCATATTGTGATATTTTAAACATTGCAAAGAAGATTTTGAACACATCACATTATTCTGTAAGTGGTAAAATATTTTTGAGCAAATTATCTGAATGACAGATAAAATTTGGATGTGACTGACAAATAGATTTATTTTATTAATGACATAACTATCCTGTGAGTAGCTATTTAGTTTTTTGGGCAAGTAAAAATTCTCTAGTGGCTGATAAGTAAATTTATATTTGTGACTGACAAGTTAAGCATCCAATGTTAAAAAAAAGGCAGGATTTTGTTCTCAGTGATTGGCTTTCTCTGTTTCAGTAAATAAATTTCTAAATTGGAATTGGAAGAGAAATACCTCTATTTATGCAAAAATATTTAATTACTGTCAATTACTTTAAGTATGTAATGCAAACTATAATTTTTGCTGTTATGAAAATGCATTTTAATTCAATCAAACCATTCTATTGAATTCTGTTTCAAGTTGCTTAAAACTTTTCAGGAACTGATGAGCTGATAAGTTATATTATTGTTTAGTAAAGTATATTAAGAATGTATTTTAGTAAGCTAATAATAAAAAAATACATTGTAGATATGAATAAAAGTCACTATTGTTTTTGGCTTTGCCAAGTTGCGTTTGAAATAATTTATACAGGATGAGACTAGATTATGTGATGGAAACAAAAATATTTCAATTAGAATCCTTTTGCTTTAGGACAGCATTATTAGGAGGACAGTTTACTCCATCACCAGGAGTAGCTTTTGGAATAGAAGAGACAAATGAAACTAAAGATTTAACTATTGAGGAGATAAAACAAAGTCAGCAACAAGTTCTTAGAGGTGAAAGTCAAAGAAAGGTTTTCTGTTTGATGTCATATTTCCATGTATGTTTTAATGAAAGTGTATTTTGGATTTTAATAAACAGTGCATACACACAACACAAGGTAATTTTGTTAAATTAAGAAATTATTTTTCACCATTATGAAAATAATTTATCATGTGGTATTACTAGTGTTTAAAATAGAATAATTTAATGTACTGCCTTTTGTTCATGGTTGAAAGTGTTTGAATTAAATCACAAAATCCTATATAGAGCAGCTTTCTGAGGCCATCAAAATAGTGTCATAAATTGTAATAAACAACAATGTAGTCATTGTTGTAAGGCTACATCAGCTTTATTTTCTAATATTAATTAATGGTAATATTATGTAAAAGACATGCACTTCCTTTGTAAAATACATGCACTTCCTTCAACTTGCAGTGTAAAATTGTTTCTAATTTTGTAATTGTAAATAACATAGGATTTTTGAAATACTTTATTTGAAACTGTGTTGGTAGATATGAACTGATTTTTATAAACATCTCCGATCTCTTCTCTTTGTGTTAATGGAGAACATTCAAAGGTCTCTATCAAAACTAAGCTATAAACTCAAAAGAAAATCCCAGATATTTAGAATTAGAGTACATCTCAAAGGAGACATCTCTTCAGAAGGTATTTGCTGAAATAAAGCAATTTGACATCAACATAACCAAGACGAATATCTTCACTGACGTAAAACAATGTGACACCATCATAACCCTGAGGGACATCTTCACTGAAGTAAGACAACTTGACAAAATAATAACCCCAGGAGCTTCTTCACTGAAGTAAAGAAACTTGATGTCAACATGAAACTTTGGATCACCCTCACTGAAGTAAAACAACTTGACAATATCATAACCTGGAGGAATGTCCCTGTGGAAATAAGACAACTTAACAACATCATAACCCTTAAGGAACATTCTCACTGAAGTAAAACAACTTAACATCATAACCCCATGGAATATCTTCACTGAATTAAACAAATTGGGCACTACCATAAACCTATGGAATTTCCTCACTGATATAAAGAAACTTGACAAATTTATAACCATGTAGAATGTTCTTACTGAAGTGAAGCAATTTGACAACATCAAAACCCTAAGGAATTTCCTCACTAAAGTAAAGCAAATTGACAACAAAGACACAGAAAGGTTTTTACATCCTAAGAAATAAGTAGTGGGTAAATACTCAAACAGTAAAATATTATGGAATTGATTCAGAATTTTAGATGCTGAACGATGTCTGAAGTTTTAAGAAAATTTGAAAATTGATGAGAAAAAAAACATTTAATCTAACCTAAAACAAGAATGAAAGTGTAATATTCTTCAGCATTTGGAACTGTGGTTTGTAACAAACAAACAAACAACAAAATCAGAGTAATTTTCAATTAACAATTACTAAAAATATGTTTACAATACTATTCACCCACCATTTTATTAACTGGTGTTTAATAGAAGTTAGTATAGGGCTCTAAACATTATTCATTATTTAGAAGAAGAAGAAGTAGGAGATGTGAGAATTTAGTTTTTTAAGAGTGCTTTCTTCTAAAGTTGGAGACCTTCAACTTTTTATTTTAGAACAGGATAAAGGGCTTGAGGGATTGTCCAGCATAATAGCCAGGCAGAAACAGATGGCTCATCATATTGGGGATGAACTGGATCTCCATAATGGTGAGACATTGTTCATATGTGTATTTAATTGTATTTCCAGAGTTTGGTTTTCTAATATCATTGATCTTAAGCACTGTTATAATTTATTTAGGGGTTTTATTTTCTTTATGTATTTTGTGTTTTCATACATTTTGCTCAGGTTTGTTCTAATTTTGTAATTTTTTTCTTCATCTAGTATGTCAAAAGATAAGTATGTTAATTTTGCTCTATTTATGATTACAATTATGGTTATTAAGGTAACTTGTTTCTTTAATTCATTCAGTGCAGAGATTTCATGTTTTGTTTGATTGTTTTAAAAGAATGTAGTTTGTTTTTGAAAATAAAAAATCAATTATTTTAAGGCTCTTTAGTTGGTTTTGAGGAGAAATAAGGAATTATTTTAGTAAAATGTGAAGGTTTTGGTTTGTAGTTAGGTCTGGGTATTTTTTTCTTTTAATTTACATTGTTTGTAGTTAGGTCTGGGTATTTTTTTTGTAATTTACATTGTTTGTAGTTAGGTCTGGGTATTTTTTTTTTGTCATTTATATTGTTTGTAGGTAGTTTGTGTTAGTGGTTATAGTGTAAATGTATTTATTAATTTTCTTTTTATGTCTTCGAAACCTGCTTTTAGTTGTCTGTTTGGTGTTTTGTTGGGGAAAATAGTACAATTTATACCTCTACTCAGGATATCCTCTTGTGGGTGTTAAACTTGATAAGTTTAACTATCTTTTAGGTTTTTTTTAAATTTTTTATGAGTATTGGTTTAATAAGTGTTTTGATTTTTCAGGAATGGTTTCTGTTTGTGTTTCATTTGTTTTTATTTTTACAATTTCTTATATATCTTTGTAGTTTTTGGTTTTACCTGTGTTGCTAAGTTAATTCTGGCCCCACAGTAGGTAAGCAGTACATCTGCTAAAAGCTGGGTTTGGTACCCATAATGGGCATAGCACAGATTGCTCATTGTGTTGTTTTGCCTGAGGCCTAACTCAACTTGTTTTGTTTGGTTAATTCTGTGTACTTTTGTTTAGCAATGGTTTTTAGAATTTGGTGGCATGTTTAATAATTGTTTTGATTCATTTTATTTGTACCCTGGACTTTTAGTTGTAGGAATTTGAGTGCTTTTATAGTTTTTTTAAGAAGATTACTATTAGTTCCTTTTTTATTTTGGGTGAGTAGTGGAATTATCCTACTGCTAATATATGTGAAATCTCCTTAGTGATGTATTTTCTGCACCTTGCGAATGAAAAGGTAACTAAATGGTAACATTTAGTTCTTTATTTTGATAAACTGAATCTCCATAATGGAAAGCTTTTTTCATGTTGGTGATAAACTTCTTCATCTTGATAGTAAGGTTGTATCCATGTTTGTGATGATGTAGTTCCACAAATTTATAAAAATATTTTCATGTTGATTATAAACTGCATCTTTTTTATAATAAAGTTGTATTTATGTTCATGATGCAGTAGTTCTACAAATTTATAAAGCTTTTTTTCATGTTGGTGATAAACTGCATTCTCATGATAAAATAATTGTAGCCATGTTCATCATTCGTAGTTCTGCAAATTTATATAGCTTTTTTTTTGTGTTAATGGTAAACTGCATCTTCCTGATTGTCAGGCTTCTTCATTTTTAGTAGTATATACTATATATATGGGTGTGTTGGACTAAGGATTCTTCTACAGTAGGTGTCTGTGAGTTGTTGGCAATAAATGTAAAAAAATAAACAAACAGCAGGCACTCCATTTCTTTTCAAAATAATATATTTGGAACTAGTTAAACAAATGCACAGAAATCCCTTACACTATGGAGATCATACTTATATCATAAACACTATATAGTTCTCTTCTTCTTGTCAAACATCCACTTAAGCCTATTCAATTGCTCTAGAATTCAGTTGATAAGCTGAACTATTTTTCTTTATTTCTGTTACCAAACTATCTGTCTATAGTTCACTTATGTTGTTGTTGAGTTACCGAGGTTGTATCCTGTACTTCAAAAATCGTCTGTTCCTTTTTATATTTCCAAGAATCCTCTGCCTTTTGTCAAAGTCCACTCAGGCTGGTTCAATTACTTTAGAACACCCTTTAATGAGACAATTTATTCTCCTTATCTCTTACGAACCTGTTAATCTCACTCTAACATATCAACTGTTAGGCCTTTCACTCCCACAACGATTAACTTTGCGTTTAACTTTTCTCTGAACTTCTCCTTCCTGTGACTTTACTCTCTTCTGGTGTTTTCTTTTGTCTGCTTGCTGCTATTTATATGTCTATCACTTAGGCCTTTTAGAAATCTTTCTATCCTCAACGTCAATGGATTGCATGTGATGTTCGATAACCTCAACATCAATGAATTATAAACACATACAATTCTTACCGAGTTACGTAACTAAACTTGTCATAACGTTTACTTTACAATATTTGCTTTTAACTCTCTTGTTATGAAAACTTAAAAACAATCATGAAATATTCACTTATAAAATAAATAAATTAATAATACCTACACTAAACAGTCTTTTATATCTGACACTGATAATAATGTTGTATCCATGTTCATGATGAATTAGTTCTATAAACTTATAAAGCTTTTCTTCATGCTGGTGATATAAGTTTCTTCATTGTGATAATAAGGTTGTATCCATGTTCATGATGTATTATATAGATCCAGTTCATTATCAATTTGAAATACTTGTTGATACAAAAATACAATTCATCATCAATGTTTGTAAAGCTTTATCTTTTTTCAACATGGACTTACTGTAATAGAAAAATTAGTTTATTACCAATTTAAATAGGCTTTAGCATTCTGGAACTGCAATACCTTAACAACATAAGCATTTCTATTATTGATTTTAAGAGTATCATGAGTATAAAGAAACAAAAACAAAAAACTTGTAATTATGTGATCATAAGGATTTAGCTTATCACCAACACGAAAAAAAAAAACTTTACAAGTTTATAGAACTACTGATAGGAATAAGCTTTGTTCACATTAATCATAAAACAAATCCTTTTTTTAAAATGTAAGATTATATTAATAGCTGTAATAAACTGTGTCTGTAATTTTGAGATTTGACCAATATAGATGGTGAATTAAATATACACATTATTAATATTTTATTCATTTTGTTCATGAGCTGGATATTTAGAATGTAAGGTATTTATTATTTTTGTCACAAACTGGGTGCTCTCATTAATAAGGCTTTTTTTTATAGATGATTCCTCGGATGTGTTTAATATTTATTACTCACTGTATATAAATGTGAATTATGATTTTATACCCGATAATATGTATGGTTTATGTAATACAAATCATTAGGGAAACATTTATTTTTTGAAGACTATTCTGAGTGGCTCATTAATATTTTGTCTTGTTCAGAAATAATCGATGACATCACTGACCATACAGACACTACGCGGGAACGACTTTGTAAGGAGACAAGGCACGTTGCTATTGTGGATAGGAAATCCAATACCTGTGGTATTTATTCTTATTTTATCTTTTAGAAACTATAAAGATGAAATACTGTCATTTAAGTTTAGATGTGTTCTGAAGAAGTGAAAAATGGGTTTTGCAACATTTGAGATGTGGTAGCATAATTAGATAAAACATTTGTCGAAAATGCAAGGTCATTGGTTTGAGTTTCACCACATCTTTATTTTCACTTTTATCAGAAACATTTTAGTATTTAATTAGCTCTTTAGCTTCTAACAACTGTTGCATTACTCGATCAACATTAAGCTAAATTTTTGTATATGCTTTTGTACAGCATACAATTATAATGAAAATATACTGTGTTTGCCTATTTTACATGTGAAATATGAAATAAAAACAAATAAATGTATTCAACTTAACATTGGACAAACAGATATTTTGAAAGTTTTGTGAATTTGTTGTTATAGTAAATAAGCTGAGCCATAAGGATTGGATGTAGGTCTTGAACTCATAAATGAAATCAAAAATTTATAGTTATATGCTTAATTTATTTTGCACATAATTTACTTTGCAACTACTTTATTTCACATCTACTTTATTCCACATTACAAAAATGGTGTTTCAATTACTTTATTATTATTATTACTTTTACTAATCCCTCTCTACAGCTTCAATGTTTGTTGATATTCTGAGTGATTCTTGATGACCACATTAGAAGTTCTTCCTCCTTCCTGGGCCAAAATAAAGAGATTTCTTGGTGATCCTACTCTTGAATGCCTAACATAGAATGAACCATGTGAAAAGAAAGGGGTTTTCAGATGTTGCCCTACCACTTTAAGGATATGACCTTGTGATTTGGTTGCCATTTATCTTGGCAAAAATGTGAACGTTTGACATGTTTAATAAAGAAAACTTTGAATTTTCCAAAAACTCAAAAAAATTTCAAAAAAAACAACAACTCAACATAAGAAAAATTTAGGAATCAAAACTTGTCCAAGACTGTGGGTTTATTAGCTAAGCAAACATGGAGCCATGTAATAACCATGCTGTGACATGCAATTTGGTCAAATGTATCATTCTATCAAGAAATATAAAGTTTTTTTTCATGTTGGTAATAAACTACATCCTCGTGATAATAAAGTTGTATCTATATTCATTATGACATAGTTCTACAAATTTTTAAAGCTTTTTTTCATGTTATTAATAAACCAATATGGTTATGCTCTGAAAAAAACAAATGAACAAACAGTTCAGACCATTTAGCCTGCCAAGAAATTAATTCCAGTGGAGATTAGCAAAAGTTACAGATGTTGTTTAATTTTATGTTTGAAAATACAAATTATTAGTAATGTTATTACATAGATTTTCATGTGTATGTTTTGTTAGAACATTAAGTTGCAGTAGATTACAGTGATGAAAAGTAGTTTGTTTGTACACATTTTGTGTACTTTACCATTTATATTCAGATATCTTGACTTAGAATTTGACCACAGCAGTAAGTGTTAAATAGCTATAGATTTAAATGCTGTGGTGTTTAAAGAATAGCTTACTTAAAAACAAATATTAAGTTTGATGTTAGAACTAATTTGTTTCTATTTCATGAATATCTTTCTGTTTTATTTTGAAGCTATTTTGTGAGAAAATTTTGTTCTCTACACATACTTAAAATTATAAGTATTTCAAATTTTTTTTCAGAACAGAGTTAATATTCCTACTGTTTCTGTTATTTCTTTCAGGGTACTGGGTTATCATTGTGATCTTACTAATTCCAATTATCGTGATACCTTTTGTTTAATATGATGTAATGAGAAAGTAAGTATTTATTTTGTACTTATGCTTCAATGCTAACCAACCTGGGTCATGTTAAGAACCAATAATAGTGAAATTGAGTATTGTATTCTCATTATAAAAAGTTCTGTCATTAAAATCAGTTCTTCAATTCCCAAGTCAGATAGTATAAAACTTACTTTTAATCAGAATTTTGAAACTGATGTGGTTTAGTTGTGTAATGTAGTGTGTTCAAATTATTCTTCTGCACTTTTGTTTTTGAGGCAATTTTTTGAAGTTTAGAATTTACAGCTGTTTACACTACAGAAATATTTATATATTCTTTTCAACATTTTTTACTCCACTGATACACTTGGAACTTAAAGTTTTATGGCCAATTTCCTGATTATAAGTTTGATATAACCTTTGAAACTAATTGGCCAAAAAAACAAAAGTTGTGTATACAAAGACCAAACACATGTGCCATGTTTAAGTGCCTCCATAATAATAAAGTTTTATAGTTTTCAATAGTAACAATATCAATTTAAAATTTCATTTGACTAATGTGTTATTTAGTTTCATTTTATCTTCTAGCCATTAGGAAGTTGGAATCTTAAATGTCAGTTTCCAGTATGAATTATTCCATTAGTTATTGGATAACTCGTTCCGTTTTATGGTTGGTTGTGTTTTTGTAGAAATGAAGATTTATTTTTATGTTCATGGATTTCTTTAATCTAAGTATCAATAAGTTTCATCATTTAATACAATGAAGGAAATAGAAAATCATTTTTAGTAGTTTTGATTTTACTAATTTAAACTATATAATTTTTTTCCACTGTTGAAATGTGGTAATCAAATACAGAGATTGTTGTTTCAGTGTAACTTTATGGTGTTTAACAAAATTATTAAATTATTGTTTAATAAAAGTTAACATTTCACATAAAAAAAATCTGGATATGATTTTGAATTTTTTAACTCATAATAAATGCAAGCAAGTCATAAATAATGATTGACCACATGCCCTTCTCTCATGTACGAACAAGGTGTGTATCTTCCAAGAGTGGGAAAGGTATTTTACTGTTCTTTCAAAGGTATTATTCTTGTCCATATATAAGTAGAAGAAGATAGCTTGGTAAAGTCTGGTACCTTGGCAAAATGGACAGAATGAAAATTTCATCTGTGTTTAGGAGGTTTGATAATTTCATTAGGAAAATTGTTACATCTAAAGACTTCTTCCAAATTTTTGTTCTATGATATTGTTGAATTTAAATAAAATCATCAGTTTGGATCTCAAACAAGAAAACATTTATAGTTTCTTCAATGCAAACTTTTTCCATGTCACATCTGTTAGAGAAAACTTAAGTACAAGAAGTTTTAACAAGAACATTAGGCTAGTGATGGAATATTACATTGAATAAGTGGTGATGTTATCTAAACTTCCTCAGTTAAAGCTCAGGCTGTACTTTAGTTCTTGTTGTAATATGGTGATTATAAAAAATACATGTTTTTCATTGTTTTTTTTTTGTGAGAGTCAGTAAATATGCTAGATTGTAAATTGTATTAGGGAAAATTGCTTCAGAAGTGAAAATCCATTATAAGAGATTGTCTTTAGTTCAGTGCTGCTAGATTAGAACAAAACTAACATGAAAAACTATTATAATAGCTTGACTTCAGTACAGCACTGGTGGTGCTAGATTAGAACAAAACTAACATGAAAAACCATTATAATAGATTGACTTCAGTACAGCACTGGTGGTGCTAGATTAGAACAAAACTAACATGAAAAACCATTATAATAAATTGACTTCAGTACAGCACTGGTGGTGCTAGATTAGAACAAAACTAACATGAAAAACCATTATAATAGATTGACTTCAGTACAGCGCTGGTGGTGCTAGATTAGAACAAAACTAACATGAAAAACCATTATAAAAATTAGTGTATTTTACATAGAGTGAAATGGATTCAAAATAACGTGTTTGTGGTTACATAGTACAACAGGTAAGAATTCTCGTTCTTTTGTTGAATTTGCACTTGTTTTTCTCATTTTTCTTTATTTCTTGTTTTCTGAGGTTGTATGTATTAATTTGAATATATATATATTTGTTTTTCTTTGTTTTAGGTGACAAGATTGGGTGGTAATTTTCCCCAGAAGTACATACAGATATATTTGAACGTGTAACATAATTAGGGACAACCCTAATAATTACTTAAATAGGAATAAAAGCATTACTACAGAAACCGCTAATGACTTAAAATACAACATGTGAAATATGGTCACAATTAATAAATTATTAGTGATAAGTAAAAGGCTATACATGAAAACCAAAAAACAACTGCTTACATTCCACTGCTATATGAAGCATACTTTATTTATTTGCTTCATTCTTCCAAGCAGCACTAATGAGCTGTGAATTCAGCATAACTAGTCTAATGAGGTTGGAGTACAAATCAAAAATAGATTAGCCTCTCTCATCTTTCCTTCAATGAAATTCATCTTTCCTTGAAGGAAAGATATCCATAAGAGAAGAGTATTATAGAATATGAACTGCTCACCAATTTTGAAGAAACTGATCTACTGAAGTTTTAAATAATTAGCGTTAATTTTAACTTCAATTTTCCTTTTTCTATTGTCGTGTAGTCACTTTTTTTTTTTCAAATTCTTTGAGTTTTAGTACCTATAATTTTCAAGGGAGGGAGCCATAGGACGATTGAAGCAAATAATTATACATAGAAAAATTATTTTCGTGGTGTCACACATATGCTTCTCTGTCGAAATTTTTATGTGTTTGATATTTATTCATTATTATAGAAAGTTTTATTTTGCTTTTTATAGATGTATGTGAAAAAAATGAGCATGTTAGTGATTCTGTTATCTGATAAATTGATAAGGTGGCTCATTGTTTTTTAAATTACTCATGATAAAAATGGATATATTTGTAGTTTTTTTTAAAAAGTGATTATTAGTCCTTCCGTCTTTTCAATAATGTTAAAGTAAAATAAAGATATTATTCTTATAAGCCGGTAGTTATTTAATATACACTAGTAATGCTCTGTCATTTCGTGTAGGTGAATACATTTTATATTGAGTTTGATATACTTAAATGGAAACACGAAAAATTTCAAACAGATTCTTCAATCTGAAATGTTTCCCGGTGGGTCAGCAGTAAGTTTACATACCTACAACGCTAAAATACGGCGTTTGATATCCTGCGATGGACACGTCAGATAGCCTAATATGGCTTTGCGATAAAAAAAAAATAGTCTGAAATACTTCATAACTTGCAGTATTGTGAATAAGTTAGTAAAATACATATACATTTTAGTCAATGCATAACTTATCTCGCCATGCATTTAAAATATCTCGAGTTCGTACACTTTCATTGTATGGGACACTGAAGACCTTCGTTAATCTTTCAAAGTATTTATTTTTAAACACATTGAATATTCTTTATGAATTATGTACATAGTAAATTGTAACTAGTGGTTGTATTATGGTGGTAACTAGTTTGAGATGCGCACTTTTATTACTTGTGTGTTGTATAGCTAGAATACTTTGACAAATGTGATGAATGATGTTGTTTAACCCACTTTTCAAGGTCAGATTAGGCTAAAAGAGGAGTACTATTAAACGTAATAATCTTATGTTTATATTTCAACCTTCAATAACTCTTATACATAACACGTTTAAAAAGGTTGTTCTAAAATAACTTTATAACGTGACAAAAAAATGTAAACTTTTCTTGTAAATATGTGCGTAGCAAATAACTGCATAAAGTGCTTAATGTCTGTCGTTCGTTCCTTAATTTTGATAAGAAGTTCTTAAATGAATTAACTTTAACACGATTAAACTCTGAGCCCTGATAGCACTTTTAACATGAACATTTTACCCTTTCTACCATGTACCATATGATAATAAACATTGTATAACAGACATATTTTAAAAGAGTAAAAACAACAAAAAAAAACAAGGGGCGTGCACTATGGCTGATATAATTCAATTCTGGTTTACTTGTATGATTTTTAAGGTTTAAAGTTATACCTTCGACTCTCTTGCACACGAAGAAGTGTGGATAAGATTTCAACATCGTGGAAGTGAAGTTTGGCTTATGGTGTACAGAACATACTTGTATCTATTTCTCTGATAACGAATAATTAACATTAATAAAACGTAATACACTATTTTTCATACAGTGTTTAAGCTTTTGGTATACAAATCGCACATTTTTATTTATGAATCTCCATTTTACTTGAGACAGTTTACGGGATTTATGAGCATTGTGTGTTACGATGCATTTCCATGTTTCTAAGCCTAGATGATGTTACGTTTTAAGAGATCAGATTAAATAAAAATCTTTATTTCGTCGGGAATTCTGACACCCACTGTCACTGAAGGTTAAAAAATATTTACAGTAGTATTTTCTTTGTACTTCTAAATCAGGAGTCTCCAAACCTTTTGGGACAAGAGCCGGGAGGTATATCTTTTTAAGCTTCGCGGACCGGAGGGGTCGTGGTAAAATTAAGTAGGGATACATTCATGATCACATTGGCTTTTGCTCAATAACTTTTTATTTTTGTTTTTATAATATTAAAAAAATTGTATTATTACTTTAAAAAACTGTTGGCGGGCCATAGTTTGGAGACCCCTGTTCTAAATAATTAGATTTGACCATTTAACATACGTTTTCTTTTACTTATGATATCAAATGGCGACAGTTTGTATGAATTTAAATAGGTTTCCAAGGGTATATGAATGTAATAAATTGTTGATTAAAAGGGAATAAACTCAATTAACCTAAAGTTAGGCTGATCATCCCCTCATTTATATGGTGATCTCCCTTCGTCAACATTATAAATATAAATCATGAATTTTGGCTGTCATTGCTTGAAGTATGTATTAGATATAAGTATGCTTAATTTGATTGCGTCTTCATATTAGTTATCAGAAAGTTAACATTTTTCATTGGGAAAACGTGTTTCAGCATGTTTTGCACATTGAAATGGATGACGCTACCAAAGACTTAAGAAACTATGGTCAAGTTTTAGTACAACCGCAATTTCTAACGTCTATGAATGCTACTCTCTTAAAATATTATATTCTGCGGCGCAGCCTGGCGACCAAAGTATGTTCACCGTTGTGTTTCTCACTTTATTGTTACATTTGTATTCCATGTTCTATGTGTACAAGCCTACGCAATCTCGTGTTCGGTTTTTACGAGGTAATAAAATCAGACTTATCACAGCAGTTTGTGGTTTGGTAGACTTTTCTACGCATGATCAATTTCTAATAAAATACAAAAAGCTTGATTACCTTTTCTAACATCACTCTTAGTTCTCTATGTTCATCTTCATACATCAAACTTCATTTGAAACTAAACTTATCTGTTAAATTATACTTGCCAAGATAGACGTCAACTCCGTGAATGGTATGGGTGGTTGGGCATCTCTTAAAATTTATTGATGCGGGTGCTGTAGAGCATATTGAAGTTGTACAAAAATTGTATACCCAGCACCTTCAATCATTTGGAAAGTTGGCGCTAATACTTAAGATATTAATGCTATTTTAACTAATAGTATATACTCCTAAGTTTTTACTACTATAATTAATAGAATTTGTTGAAGAAGGTCAAAGTATCCTGACACCTTTAATGGTCAATGTTGGAATCAAAATAGCTTCATATTAAAAGGGTTTTCACTGTATTTGAAGACTTATTATAATATTTATCAGAGACGCTGCTTTTAAACTACAGACCATATAAATATTAAATACAGTCAATTGTATCACAGCAATGCTTCAGTAATGTACATTTTCCCAACAAGAACAGATAATTTGTTAATTTTTTAGCTGGTTATGATGTAAAGAAGTTGTGTATGAATGAAATTTCAATAATCTTTATATGCTTACTCTTGTTGAAATGCACGAGACATAATCCAGATTAGACAACAACAAAAAGTAGGTAATTTAAATCGATTGATTTCAATCCACAGTATTAAGTCACGGCGTTGTTACAAGAAGCTTATCATGTCAGCTGTTTGAAACGTAGAATCATTACTGGAGGTTAACTACACGTTTCAAGATCCACATTATATATATTGTCCTTGGATCTACTTTCTCTATCGCCGATCGTATTCAGTCGGATGGCCATTATGACGCACCGTTGTCCGGTATCACTTTCCATACAGGCTTCTGTAAAAGAAGATTTTACCAACGGAACACCTGTAAGTCTACGGACTTACAACACTAAAATTTGTGGCTCGATTCCACTTTACGTAGATATTGTTTTTTCAAACCAAGTCTAAGTTATGCAAAGACAAAAAATATTGAATCTTTATCGGAGACTGCAAGTCCTGTTTTTCGTTGGCTTTTTTACTCGTGAAAACAGTCGTTGATTTTGGGATTTGTCAACTAACTCATAAGTCTCCAACAGATTCGAACCTGTGTTAATTATCTTGTTTTCAGTACTGCTAGTCGTCCCTTTCAGCCGTGGAAGCGTTATTATGTTACGACCAATCCCACTATTCGTTGGTAATAGCGTAGCCCAAGAGTTGGCGGTGGGTGGTGATGACTAGTTGCCTTCCCTCTAGTCTTACGCTGCTAAATTAGGGACGGCTAGCGCAGATAGTCCTCGTGTAGCTTTGCGCGAAATTCAAAACAAACCTAAATAATTATTCTATTTCACAGTATGCAGATATATAATCTGCCTCCCCTCTTGTCTAGCACAGATAGCCCTCGTGTAGCTTTGCGCGAAATTCAAAACAAACCAAAATAATTATTCTATTTCACAGTATGCAGATATATAATCTGCCCCCCCCCTCTTGTCTAGCGCAGATATCCCTCATGTATCTTTGTGCGAAATTCAACAAACAAACAGTACCACTAGATATGTTCAACTTTATCGCAATATTGTTTAGTCAAATTTCCTTTTTTTTTATTGTATCCACAGTTTTCGAGGATAAACAAACCAATGCACAAACATTGTGAATTAATATAGGATATATGTTGTGTTATTATTCTAACTGTATACCTTTGTCACTTGAGACATATTTAATTTCTATCTAAAGTTATTGAGAGATTTTATGTAACATCTGTACTGTGCTGTGTATTGTTTTACATGCTTCCCATACGTTTAATCCTAGTATATACAAGCTCTCTAATTACATATTATAATAAATAATTAATATCAAATACGTAAAAAGGTTACTTGAAAGGCTATCAAAGATAACGTAAAATGTTACTAAACTTGAACATTAGCCAATAGAACAGTAACTAGTTGATCTCTTCATTCATTTGCTATTTACTTAACCTTCAACAGATGAAAAGCATTGAAATAATTAAAAGTAGTTTTGTTTTAGCACAAAGTTGTATATTTCGCTATGCTCGCTACGGGAATTAAACCCCACATTTTATCGTTATTTTTTAAAAAATGAAATTCTCCTTATATGTGTTTTTTAAAATACTGCTTATACATATCAACTATCTAGTGAAGCCACAACCAACGGCTTCTTTGTTTGTAGGTAAGCGCAAAGTTACACAATGAGCTATCTATGCTGTGCTTATCACGGGTATCGAAACTCGGCTTTCAGCGTTATAAGTCTATAGACTTGCTGTTGTGCTACTGAGAGGGCAGATAAGGTTTCATGTGCATTCGACATGGCTTGCTTGTTTTAGAGCCAAACCACATTAGGTTATCTGTTGTGTCCATCGCAGGGAATTGAACCCAGGATTTTACCGTTGTAAGTCCATAAACTTACCGCTGTTCCACTAGGGGGCGCCATTGGTTTGGAGAAATAAGTATAAAATTATTTCAATGTTGAAAACATAGTTAAAGTACATAATAAGAGAACTCTAAGATGAGAGGAATAAGTCAGTTGTGTATTAATAAAACACAACTTTCGATTCGGTTTAACCCAAAATCCAGGTTAAATTATTTGAACATATGGTTATTCTGATGCTAGCAAGACTGTCTTGGCAGCTAATATTTTAAAACAACAATAAATTATTTAACCCATTTTCCCTCATAAGATCGTAAAGAAATCATGTTGTTTTTCATCTTATCGAGCAAGTGGCCTTCTTGTGTGTGATTACGTGAAGTTTTGGTAATAGGCCTAGCAAAGTCAGTATTTGAGTGTAGGATATCAAAGAGTGTCTATTGCTAATTTCAGTAAATATACACACATGAGTCTTGCATTAGTTTTCAATCAGTGACACGACTTTCAAGGATTAAAACGCAAGTCTTTAACCCAATCGTTTCATTACACTCACCAGGTAACAAAACGTGTAATAAAGGTCAAACATAAAATACTATTCTGTAAACTTCCCGGATAACGAAACATGTAATAAAGGTCAAATATGAAATACTATACAGTACACTTCCCAGATAACAAAACATGTAATAAAGACAAATACTATTCACTTCTTTCCAGGCCGTTCGCGGTCTATGGTTAGCGTGCTGGACTGTGGAGCTGGGATTTGTGGCTCACGTCCCATTACCGCTTGTTAAAAAATAAATAAAAAATAGCGCTTCGTATGTGAGTATGTTATAATAAGAGTAACGACCAAATCCTACAAGAATTAGCGGTGTTGACAAGCTGTCCTCTTACAATCTATCACTTCAAACTTAGGGACAATTAGCGCAGGTAGTTCTCGAGAAGATTTACGCGAGATCCAACAAACAAACACCTCTTAATGAACTATGTGTTATAAAAGTCGAATACAAAATACTGTTCACTACATTTCCTAGATAACAAACCACGTGTTATAAAGGTGGAACATAAAACACTATTTACTACACTCCACAGATAATGAACTATGTGTTATTGAGGTGGAACATAAAACAATATTCACTACACTCCCCTCACAATGAACCACGTGTGACAAAGGTGGAACATAAAACACTAGTCACTATACTCCTCACATAACGAACCACGTGTGATAAGAGTGGAATGTAATAGTGTTCACTGCACTGGCCGGATAAGGTCAAACATGAAACAGTTCTTGTTATAAGTTAGTTCAGAATTACACGCTTTCAGCAGCTTGCCTGCTGTTTTCCACTATTTCAAGATCCTCAATCAGGCAAGTTTTTGTTTCTCCTGAATGAAATTAATATATACTGTGTTAGTGAACGTTACTTTATGAGTGAATGAGTAATAACATTTGTTGTTGTTTTTACAGTAATCCTACTTGTATTAAATAAATTATTTGGTCCTGCACACATTTTTTTATTTGTATATAGTTTTTATTTAATAAAAATTAAGATTGTATACGTAAATAACAATAGGCTGATACAAAGCTAACATGAACACGGATTATACCATTACTGTATCTTTTTCTCTGTAATATGCTTTCTCCTTTTGCTTCATAAACGTCTGTTGTACAGTATTAAGAAGTAGGGTAGCGGCATGTTTTGCTAAATTAGAACCAGCTCCGGGGATTCCGCTGCCTGTCAGTGAAAGTCCCCGAGTGGTGAAGTGACTTTCTCATCTAAATGGTAATCACCTCCTTTGGGAGCGATCGTACATTTGAAACAACACTAAGCTCACTTTACGTGGATAAGGAAAAAGTCATTAATGTAATTCCCTAATCCACCTTTCGCTTCTTCAGTATCCATTAAGTCAATTTTAGTCACTGTAAGGCCTAAAGTCTGGGCGTAAGATATAAGCGGCCTCAACAAAATATACTCCTGTCAACATACAGCTTACTGTGCGTGTGTATCTTTGCGTGTATAATAGAACCATCGGAGCCAACAGGTCTATCAGACTAATGTAAATGCATACACTTCCATATACACCACAAGTATTTGCCATCTCAAAATTTGAAGCATAATGACCGATGTAAAATGAACCCAATTATGAAAAAAATAATAATTTATTAACTTAAAATATGGTTAGTAACAACTGAACATTATTTTTGTTTGTTGAAAGCTATGTGAAATGGTTATAAAGGTGTTCCGTTTTATATTATGTTATAGACGTTACCTATTAGTAGATAAGTTATATCGAAATGAACATCACATTTTCATCAATAAAGCACCCAATTTGTTACTGTATTATTATTTGGCAAAGCTTTTTTTATTTCAATTTGCAAGAAGAATTTTTGAGTGATCATTTTGTAGTATTAATTACAAATCAATATATATATACTGAATTATATGTACATGCATTAATCAAACAAATAATTAACATTATTCCAATATTATAATACTTCGATTTATTGTTCGTTAAGCAAAGAAATAGTTCTGTGAAATGGATAAGAAGTAACAGTTTAGAAGCTGTAATAGAAAGTATAGAATGAAAAGACGTAATAACGCTATGTTTGTGAATGGAATTATAACTGTTTAGAAGTTACTTGAGTTAGAGCTTATATAAAATATAATTAAAAGTTGGGCATGGGGAAGGTTTTATTATATTCGATTCTTGTTGGGTTTTTCTCTAAGAAATTAGTTTAATTAATCAGATGATTTATCTAGTTTCAAGTCTCTCAGTGTCAGTGTTTTCTTTCTGTCAATTAACAATCAGATCAAAAGACGGCTTGGGTTTCTCATTAGGATGTCTCCCCCCCCACCCCAAAAAAATAGGTAGGGAATTTGCAATCCACTCAGATTATTATTTACTGTCAAAGTTGTTTATTTTATCGCAAACTATAGAAATAGTATATATTCATTGCTAAACAACAGTGCATATTTAAATAAAGGTAGATTTATTTTAGACGAGGTGTGCGCATGCGTCGTACTGTGTTGCAATTTTTTTGTATCATACCTTTTTTTATACGTGTTCTTCAACAAACTGACTTATCCACCGTTTACAGTTAAAAAGTTTTTCGTCCACTAAGTTAACTTAGAAGGTTAAGTATTTCTAGAATAAGGATTTTATTCTTTTAAAATAAACAACATAGAAGTCAACATAATAAGGCAGCGTTTATAAGAGCTAGACTAGAGGCAATTAGAACCGGCTGGTACGGAAGAACACGAGACTGAATATGATAAGGATTAAAAAAAGTGTGGCGACTGAAAAACAAATTAACGATGAAGATAGTAAAATAGAACCACTGTTTTTGGAGCAAGACAACAACTCTATGGTGAAGAAACAAGCAATTGATGTGTTTATGAAATTGTATCAGCAAGAAAAGGAGATGTGCATTTCCAATAAAAGAAGAACATTTTTAGAGAAGACGCAAATACTAGAATACAGCACAGCAGAATTTGTTTGCCTTACTGCTCCAAAAACAACAGTAGAACTAAATATATACCTGAAACAACTGAAGAAAAAGAAATCGCCAGACTCCGATGGAGTGACCAACGAGGTACTACAACAGGTAGCAGAAGAAAGAATATACTTCAGATCTTCAAAGTTACCTGGCGGAAAGATGTACCTCAAATGTGGAAATAAGTCATAATGATCCCTATGCCCAAGAAAGGAAAGAGCAATACAAAGGCTGCAATCTACATGCCTTTCAGTTATCAAAGTTTGTTGGAAAAGTACTGCAAAGGATCATTGGCATACGAACCATGTGGCACTTAGAATAAATTAACAGCTTGTTCAAAGAAAAAGCTGGATTCAGAAAGATTCGATCAACAGGAGCTATGAGATGTCTTCCGAAACCAAAATCATATGCTGACCTTCAGATAACACGCAGTAAGGTTTGGAAATGAGAACTAGAAATTAAAATGATTAGAAATGGAATCATTTTTTGCATAATAGAAAAGCAAGCGTCAAGGTTGGAGTTAGTCGAGGTAGTAAACGAGGACTAACAGGAATCCAATAAAGTTGAGTTTCATCAACAATTCTCTTCTTCATCTTCATTAATAACGTGTTGATAGAACTATCACGCAGAGTGAAAACATCACTTCAAACAGATTACATTGCCTTATGGCGTACTAGAGATATCTTACAGACGGCAAGAATGAGGATGCAAGATGCTCTGGACAGATTATTAGATTGAAAATAAAAATTTAAACTCACTATTAATAAGTAAAAGACGACAACATTCATTTTAAATTTGTCACAAAAGGTACCACCAGTTAAACTGCAGTATGATGGACATACTCTCACTCGGTAGGAAACACCAACATTCCTAGGCATTAGCATAGCAAACTGCCGATCCAAAAGAAAGAGACCAAAGTACGACTAAAAATTGCTCTTACGGAGAAGTTGGCAGGTATTGCATGGTGAGAAAAATCAACAAACAATGAAAAGAGTATGTGGGAAGAGAACCATCAACCCTCGAGTATGCGAAATGCCAGCCCGGGCAAAAGCAGTAAAGGCAAATTTCAGCAGAATTATTAAGAATACAGAATGAAAGCCTAAGGAGAAAAACACCAAAAATCCTATGAAAAATGGAAAGCAGAAAAGATAGAAAGAATTGAAGACTCAAGAAGAAATGTTTCATTCAGTTGTCCATAGAATAGAAAAGGAACTTTCCGGAAACCACCGAGAACATGCCCGAATCCATGATTATCCCCAGGTTAGATGCCCCATAGGAAACTAAGTCTTTACCCACTATTAAACTGGATATACCCGAAGTGACCGCTAAAGAAACCTAGTCAGATGAAATCAAGAGAGTAGTGACTATAATAATATTGTAAAAGGTTTTCCCTCAAGAACAGACAAGTGCCTTTGTAACGATACAATGGGAAGCATGGATCTACCTAGTCACAGGAAAAGTTTGCTCAGACTACAAAACCGAAAAGGAGGCAATTGCGGAAGCAATGGACACTCTAGTCTATACTGCTGTAACGTCACTTGTGCAAGCTTTCCAAAATTCCAACTAGATAGAAAAAGCAATCTGACCAGAAGCTTAACAGACTAGAAGTAAAAGCAAATCAGATGTTTCTGCAATGAATTGTATCCCATTGAAATATTTGGGATAACGAACTTGCAGAGCCTTTGCCAAGCAATGAGTCTAGAACAATAGATACATAATTGTACATTATATCAAGACTGCAAATCGATCATAAAGCAGCATATAAAGATAAGTGGGAGATAAAACATCCAACATATTATCATACAGATGGTTACAGTATGTTTCACAGCTTAAACCAGGTGATTGTTTTTCACTTACAAACAGGGTACAACCGTTTATAGGGACATCTTTTACAACAAGATTAATATTGGAAATACAGCAAATTGTTCTTGTGATACCAGCGAGGAGACTCCAGAAAACATTTTAGAACAGTTACCTCTTCTATAGGCAACAGAGAGAGAGAGATAAGTGTTAGTTGGTGCCTCCTTTCAGAAAAACCGTGTTATAAAACAGGCCAACTCTGGGTGAGTTTGCGTTTCATTTGGGCTGCTGGAGTTCTGGTTTGAGCATAGGCGATAAACGCAAGAATAAAAAAGAATTCTAGTAACATACTGTTGTACGGATTTTGTATATATATGACACGTTTAGTGCAATTAGATGTGATGTAAATGATAATTATAATGTGATAAAATGTTTAAAAACTAGAGATATTTTTTCTACTTTTATTCTGGAGTGTCATCTATGTTGATTTCCATTTTCATTCTAAAAAACTGCATGATGGTGGAAACTTAAACTTTGTATTAGTGGGGAGTAGACAGCGACAAACAAAAACGCAATATTTAATTATTCAGTTTAAGATAACAACTGATTAAATCAACCTAATATTGAATGACGTTTTTTGATTAATAAAAAAATAAGCAGACTTGATAATTTAGGATTACATAACTAAACGTGGTTGTTAAGTATTGGATTACATAATAAACGTGATAGTTAAATATTAGGAGTAGATAACTAAACGTGATAGTTAACTACTGGATTACATAAGTAAACGTGGTAGTTAACTATTTGCTCTATTGGTTTTAATTTGGATTGTTTAAAATCGATTTATCGGTATTCAAGATTCGACTAATAATAAACTTAAAAACATGATGCATATATTTTTAAAAATAAAAATGAATTAGACATCTATTTGTTTCTTAAGACATATATTTCCAGCAGAAGCATAGAGGTAAGTCTGCGGACTTATAACGCTAAAACCGGGTTTCGATACTCGTAGTGGGCATAGCACAGATAGCCCATTGTGTATCTTTGTGCTTAATTACAAATAAATTTAAGTCATATGCAAACCAACTTTAAGTTTTAACAAGCATTAGAAGCGCGAAATGAATGGAAGAAGAAATAAAGGAAAAATACGAGTCCATCAGATCTTTTATTTTACTTGCCGAAACTATTATTATTACACCATTAGCTTGTTACATACGTGTAATTTACATCACTGAATGTACTGAAGATATTTAACAACAATATTTCTACAATACTTATTTTACTTGCCGAAACTATTATCATTATTACATCATTAGCCTTTTACATACGTGTAATTTACATCACTGAATGTACTGAAGATATTTAACAACAATATTTCTACAATACATATAAGATAGAGATATGTATGTATTCACGACATTTCTGTACTGCTAAAAGGCAAGTATTTTTGCTACAATTTACGCACAACATAATATTCACTAAACACTACAATACTGCATATTCTTACTTGAATAAGAATGCTTTATTCAAATCAAAGCTGAGAATAATCCTTTATTAATGTAAACAGTTACTCTAAATACACTCACTTGTATGCTAACTTGCCATTAAGACAGATATTTCGAGAAGCATTATTGATTACTGAGAAGAAAAGCAGCAAACATTATGCGTTGATTTGATAATTATTAACATTTGTACATATACAACAGAATACAAAAGAGCACAGAATATACAAACTAAGTCAACTACAGCACACGATACAAGTACTACTCTTTGTAAAGCGTTAACTTAGAACTAATAGAGCATCAATAAATACTTAGTTAACATCATCTGAATCATTGTGTACCTTTTTCGTGTGGAGATAGCGTTTACAAGCAAACACGTAACACTTACAAAAATATGAACCACGCATATTTAATAATAAGCTGTGATATGATTCACAAACATATCAAACACAGACAATATGTAAATACTAGAACCAATTTGGAAGAAACGTTTTTAGTTTTGTGCTGTGGTATTTGTTGAGCATTATGGATTTTATCATTGTATGCCGTAGAGGCGTTTTAGTGTTGATTTTTCTTTACCTAATTATCTAAGATTCAAACTTTTTTCATTTTTGGCACGTGTTCACACTTCATAGTGTCTTTCGCCGCTTACTGAAAAATTAGATTAAATGTTTAAAATGAAGAGACTTCCCATGTATACGAACGAAAGTACATCAGTCCAAAAGTTAAACTTAAGTCAGAAATTACATCAAGTTAATATGTGGAACGTCTGAAAATAAGTACTGTTTTTACCGTTACATATAATCTTGAATACCGTTTTGGAAACTGAGTAATGAAAGATCACAGTAATTACTGTATATGATTTTCCATCATACACTTACTTGTTTGGTTCTGATACTCCACAAAATACCTCATTAGCAGAGGTTTAAGACAGGCAAAAAGGAAAATGTTCAAACAATTTGTGTAAGTTTTAAAGGTGGAAAACCTTATTGGTCCTGCTAAGAAGTGTTTGTTTATTTTATTAATGTTATTTCTTGAAATATTTATTTTCAGTTCAACCAAGAATGTGTAAAACTACATGATAAATTGCAAAAACTGTTTTTTTCCAGACAGAATAATAGCTTTTACCTTTCTTTTGTAAAAAAATTCTTAATCTACTCAAAACCTTTTTAAAACTGAAAAATACTTCCTTGTTTGATACATAAGAAGTTTCATTCTTCTTTAAATTTCATTAACATATTAAGCATAGTTTAAGGTAATAAAAATTATATATATATATATATATATGTGTGTGTATATTTGATCTATATTCACGTATTCTGAGGACCCTATATACACAGAAAAAATACAAGTACAAAAAATATTTTTCTTTCAAACACAGAAAGGTAAAGAATACTCAACTAAATAAACATTTAAACTGTTATCAAGCTTCAAACAGGGTGAAATTACATGTACATAACTATACTTCCCACTTTACTCAAACTATACGTTCATGCAACGTTAAAATAAACTTTTATTTTTTTCAAAATAGCATGTAAAATTTTCTGTACGAGTTACGGTTATTGAATATGACAACAAAACAGAAACCAGAAATTCAATCACAGATGTTCCATCGATTGTTTGAAGACATTGGAATTTGTTTTTGTTTTTAATTGATAGCTTTCCTAATAAACTGAGGAGTACACGATATGTTAGCTCATTTGTGAAAGTTTTATAAGGTCTGATGATAAAGATGCAAGTAAGTAAATAGAGACATTGTCTTAAGTATAATAACCAGTTAACTCAGAAGGTTGTCTATTTCAATAACTTCCAACGTGCTCTAGAGATAAGTTTTCACCTATTAGTATATTTTTACACAGTTTCATTTCGTCATCTAATTGAAAAATTGAATAAGGGATTCGGAACATGAAGTTTATAGGTTTGAGCCAGAAGTAATTTTTGTATATTTAGAAAAAAAATTGTAACACGTGAAATATAATAAAATTATATTCATATTCGTTAACGTCTATACTAGTTTACTTCAGTAAAGATCAAGGAGATAATCCTTAATGACGTTCTCTTCCATTCTTGGAAATGCTATTGCTACTTACGAGCTAACATATGATATATGTAGTTTTTATGCAATTTAAACGTGCTGATTCTAAAAATGCTGTATATCAAGTTTAATTTTACAATTGGAACTCAAAAATGTACAAAAACAAAATGGCCTCCATGCATAATACAAGTCAATCACTATAACTCAAGATAGAAAGGTCGGAAATAAAAGGGATTAATTTTTGGTTCAAAAACGAACATTTTCAGAATCAGCAGGTCTAAATCGCATAAACATCACTGAATACCATATTCTACTCAAAAATGTCTTGGCAAGTCTGATTTTATGGAAATAGGACTGGACTAAAACTTTTTCTCGTCATTTTTTACATGTATTTTCCTTTTGTCCAATAGTAGCTGTGAAAGAACATAGTATAAACTCTATACTAAACTTTTGAAATAATAAATACCTTCCAATGAGGTGAATTCATAGGAAGCTTGCAACAATATCCTGTAAAAATTCACAAGATAAGCCTACATCAGTTGGTGGATTTTAAGACACTATGTTGATGCACTTGTCGTTGTAGATGTTAAAGTTTTAAATTAATTATTAAAATTGAAAATAAATCATACTTAAAGCACCAGCTTGGATATTATACCTTAATGTTTGATTTTATAAACCAAACAAATGACGCCCGTGTCAGTCTTTGGTATATTCCAAGAGGTAATCCTACGAATATATATAGATATATATTTTCTGTTTGAACGAACGTAATAATTATGAGATGTAGAATAGCTTTTCTCATTGATGTTTCTTGCTTTTAAATCCATATGGCCTACTTTGCTCATTTTCAGATTTTTACGTTCCTTTGGCTCTGTCTTTATTCGTATGGATCCTTCTTTACATGGAAACTTTTGTAAAATAAGAAGTTTCTATATATATATATGTATGTGTGTGTGTGTGTGTATATATATATATTGATGTAGATTTGTTTTGTAATGTTTCAAAGTTGAAAAGCTTTATGGCTAAAACGCCCTTGTGGTAGTACCTTTTGTTATGATGTTATTTTCCAATGGATATCATTTAAGAAGGTAGTAAGTATACACATATATAATTTGTTTCGTCAGATTATCAATTTAAATTTACCCATTTAATTATCAAGAAGAAGGATACCTTATTTTTGTCACGACGTAGAGCGTAGATTTAAAAGTTAAAAGGTTACTTATTTTTTGTTTTATAGATTAACCACTGACGGATTAATTCCCGTTATCTCTGACCAAATATAAACTTTCACTCTTTCAAATATCTTGAATTCGGTTATGTTGTTTTTGTGCTTGTTTACCTTGTAAGTTTGTTTAAAATAGTAATAATCAAAACAAGATATACGACTTTCGGTTAGTATTTCTTATACTGAAAAACTAAGCCTTGAAACTACCGATTACATAAGAATGCTGATTTTTAAAATAGGCAAACTAATTTGGTGGTGATAAACTTTTGTTCCATCTAACAACGTTCAAATAAACCCGTTTGAGAAGCAAAGAAATATCTATCGGTAGTCAGACTTATCATATTTTAATCCTAGTAATAATATATAAATATTAAGCTTTAATAAAAAAAAAATCACTTATTATAAACACGTATAGGAACTTTACAAGCAGCAAGTGAAAATAATATCGCAGACGTTATGCACAATGGCTCTGCAAAAATTAGTTTCATTAGGCCTAAATTAGGCCATTATCGAAAGTTTGGTACAATTTTAATTGGCACATATTTTGCCCATTGATGAGAGCATAAAAGCATTGTGGAGGAACGGTTACGTACATAATACAGACAGTTACATATATTTACATTTTTTTCACTGGCGTACACCTAAATGTTTTGTTCGAATGTTCAGAAAAAAAAAGAGCGCATGAAACACAACCATGACGCTTTAACTGGATTACAGAATATGTCACGTCATCAATTGCATCGTCTGCTCTTCTCACGTCGTTCAAACCGACGTACGCGTCTTGCCCACTTGTCCTTCCATCTTATGGCAATTGTCTTACTATTGGAGGTAAGTCCTGGCCTTTTGCGTCTTCCTTTGTCTTTTCCTAGTAAGTAAGTAAACAAATAAGTAAGTGAAGTATATGATATAGTAAATCGTCCATATTTCTTCATCTACAGTTCACATTTTATGCATTCATTGTGCCCTATGACAGTTAGAAGTGATAATGTTTTGAAAATAATTTCTGTTCATTATGCATTTATCTTTCGTGTTAACGTGATGATGTTGTTTATGCTTTACATAATGTTTTGCACTTAAACTGTCATTTACTAAGACTCAGGTAAAATAATGTTAACCCACATTTCTAAAGCAATTTTTTTATCATAGAAAATTTAATCACACTTTTAATTAACCCTTTCGACTATTTTTTTATTGAATATAATGCCCCCAGTGGCACAGCGGTATGTCTGCGGACTTACAACGCTAGAAACCGGGTTTCGATACACGTGGTGGGCAGAGCACAGATAGTCCATTGTGTAGCTTTGTGCTTAATTCCAAACAAACAAATTTAATATAATTTATCATATATATAAATATTTCAAACAAAATGACACGATTTTTTTTTTACTGTTTCATTAGGATTTATGTTAAATTACATGTTAAACTCAACCTGATGTGAATCAACTCAAAGTCATACTTTGAATAATTTGTAATGTTCAACAAACAGCCTAAGTTTAATTTCAGAAATGGTTTGTTTTGTTTGTTTTTTGAATTTCGCGCAAAGCTACACAATGGGCTATCTGTGCTCTGTCCACCACGGGTAGCGTTGTAAAAACTCTAAGTTTGTTTGTTTTTGAATTTCGCGCAAAGCTAC
>NW_013665644.1:980552-981815 GCF_000517525.1 Limulus polyphemus | reverse complement strand
ACTTAAGAAAAATAAATGTATGGACGATTTACGATTTTCTAATTTCGTATTTATTTATTTTTCAGTAGCAATAACATAGATTTAAACCCTCATGAATACACATAGTCCCATTACCTATATATATATATATATACCTTGGGCAATCTGGATAACTCTCAGGTTAAAGTATTATAGCACTAATTTCACGAAAATGTTTCGTCTAATGACTGACTAATTTAATAATAGTTTTTAACTTCGTTATACTTTTAATTCACTGATACTCTTACCTATCGATTTATCATTACTATACTGGTATTCTATAAAAATCTTGATTATGTAAAAAATTGACAGAGGTTGTTTGTGTTAGCAAATAAAGGTTTCTCATATGCATTAAAATAATTCCATTATCATGATCCCAATTATAGCAACTATCACAAACACATTATTTCATTTCACTTTTATTGATTAATGTGTCGCATTTTTGTGTTTGGGATGCTTGTACTGTTTACTGCTTTTAAAATATAACAACACCAGAACACGCCCGTTGAAACAATGCAACAGTAAGATTCTTTAAAATAGTGATGAATAAATATAAAATGTGCAATCAACCCAACGTCTTGGATCATAGCGTATATGTAATATGATTGTCTAGTGGGCCGATTGCAACCGTCTTTTGTCATTCATTCTATGTATTATTTTAATAAGGAAAATTGTGTTGCGTTTGTTTTCAACCAAAGGAGACTGACTGCAAAACATTGTTGCCAAAAATGTTTGGGTTTCAAGCAATGGGTGCATCCAACACAGTTAAGTGCTCAGGTTCGCTAAGTAGACACTGGGATTTTTCCGCTACATGCCACCGTTTATTGTCATTTACTGAGCGAAAGAAAAAAACCGCTACCGCATGCGCTTTTTGACAGTTGTCATTTCTATGATGAGTGTCAAAGGGAATATATTCAATTCAATGTAAATCATTTTATTCGACATTTGTACAATAAAATAATGCACATATATAATACTGACATGAATATATATATATATATATACCAAACGTTCTTCTCTTTATGCGTTTTTTAAAACATTTCTTTCAGACAGTCGACGGGGTAAGTCCCGTTTTCTTCGTGACATTCCCTCACAAAAAGAAATATTTTTCTTCATAATAAGTTTTTCCTCAGATCGACCGTTTAACACATACAAGACTGATAGATCGATGTTGATATCGATATAACATTTGGGGAATTGCTGTTGTTGATTGTTAGTTAAGCACAAAGATGCACAATGGGCTAT
>NW_013665644.1:951157-979687 GCF_000517525.1 Limulus polyphemus | reverse complement strand
AGCCCAAGAGTTGGCGGTGGGTGGTGATGACTAGCTGCCTTCCCTCTAGTCTAACACTGCTAAATTAGGGACGGCTAGCGCAGATGGCCCTAGTGTAGCTTTGCGCGAAATTCAAAACAAACAAGAAATACAGAACGTGACATACAGAGAAGAAGTTAATTATGTATGTAGCTTTCCCCAAACCAGTTTTTTATTTATTTGTTTTGTTTTTGGGGCGGGGGGAATTGGTATTTTGAATTTTTGTAAAATACATTTTTAAACAGAAACTAACACAATATATAATCTTTGATCCTTTTTTTTTAAGTCAATTCATTTGTTCGGAACATTAATATTTGTTAGTTATAAAACAATTATTAAAATCTTTTGTGAGATTTATCAGTTTTTCGCTTTGACTGTTCATGATAATACACTTTATACTGCTTTGTTTGCTTGTTTGGGTTTCGTGCAAAGCTACATAATGGCTACCAATGTTATCCGTCCATAATTTTGAAGTGATGGACAAGAGGGAATCCAGCTAGTCAACACCGTCAATTTTTGTCTCACATAATAGTGGCATTTGACCTCACTCTTATATCGTATCCAAGGCTCAAAAGTGTGGGGCGCATTTTAATTTTGGCGGTAACGGGACGGGAACAACGGAACCTCAATTCCACAGTCCGGCACGCTGGCCGTTGTGCAGCGCCTGGCCTCTCACTTAATAATACGAAAATATCGAACTGGTGTATTTAAGTGTTTTACACTGACAAAAAAGAAACTTATCACTCTATAGAGATTTGAAGAACTTGTAACATTTCGCTACAATTTAATTATTCTTCTTTTGCAAGCCGGTGGCTCAGGGAAAAGCTTATAGCGCTAAAATTCGGGTTCCATTCATTCCTGGAATGGATACAGCACATTTTGTAGCTTTGTGTTTAACAACAGTAACAACAACAATAGTTTGTTTGTTTTTGAATTTCGCGTAAAGCTACACGAGGGCTATTTGCGTTAGCCGTCCCTAATTTAGCAGTGTAAGCCAACTCTTGGGCTACTCTTTTACCAACGAATAGTGGAATTGACCGTCACATTATAACGCTCCCACGGCTGAAAGGGCGAGCATGTTTGGTGTGACGGGGATTCGAACCCGCGACCCTCAAATTGCGAGTCGAGCGCCCTAACCACCTGGCCATGCCGGGGCCACAAAAACAATAGACTTTTATGTTTAAAGTCCTAACTTATTATTTTATTAAATGTCTTTATGATTCCTGAAATATACCCTCCAATTATTTAAACATTACTTAAATTTGATATTTTCCCTTCTTAATAGTAGATGCATAAAATACAATGCTGATTTATGAAATATTCTCATGCAAAATATGAATAAATTTGGCTAAATTTTATTAAGAGCATTTTGACTATAAAACTTTAACATTTTCTTATTATCAAGTTAATTCAAGTCCTATGATATTACAAAAAGTTAGTAAACATCAATTAAATTATTAAGCTGAAAGACATCTTTAATTGGAATCTTAAGTTAAAACAGGGATAACAACTTTGAGACAAACGTACTTAAAAATAGATTATTCGGGAAACTAGACAAAACTTAATGTACACATAAATAGCATTTCAGTTGTACTTTTGTCTCCCGTCGTCCAGTAGACCCGACGAGTTCTGTTGTACTGAACAAAGGGCTTCTGAGATACAGAATATAGAACTGAAAAGCTAGTTTACACGTATCTTTCGAAGCCCATAATGGATGAAAAAACACCTTCGGTCTACCTTGATCCACATTACAAAAAACACCTTCGGTCTACCTTGATCCACATTACAAAAAACACCTTCGGTCTACCTTGATCCACATTACAAAAAACACCTTCGGTCTACCTTGATCCACATTACAAAAAACACCTTCGGTCTACCTTGATCCACATTACAAATTCTAGACTCGCGAGAATTGTAAATTAAAGAAGAAATGGTGTTTAAAATACAAATTTGTAAGGAAATCTCTGCGACAGAGCCGAATAAACTGCAAAACATAAATTCATAATATTGAACAATCCAAAATGTAAATATACGTTATTTACACACATGAATATATATATATATACACACACACGTGTAAATATATATTAATAACATGTTTTCATTTTCAGTAAAAACTTCAGAGCAGTGTATAACTGATATTTTTTAATAATCATGTTATTTGTAATAATTTCCAATTTTTTAACTTCAGAGGATGTGTTGTCGAGCATTTAATATGAAATGTATATAATCTGATATGTGTTGTCGAGCAATTATCAAATTATATACATTTCATATTATGTGTTTTTATTACCACTGCAAGCGATTTTCCGATTTATATGTTAAGCATCCGTATTAAATATTAAAGTTACTAATTATTAAGTCTGCTTCTACAGCTACGACATAAAAGAATGTTAAATTATAAACAAATAGATTGTAAATTATTAATAGCATAAATGAATATTATTTTGGCTTTACTTAGTTTAATTTGATGATCACTGAGAAAACATTTCTACCTGACATGCACCGCACAAAATCTATACCAGTAATATATGTATACATTTACCCAAAATCAGATAAGACGTCTTCAGGTTAAGTTTTGGACACTTGCAGTCGACATGTTTCACCCTGACCCAGTAGAATATTGTGCCTCTTCGTAGCTTTGTGGGTCCGTACTTCCAAACTTGCATGATATGAAGAGTGAACCGTACCCATTTCTGTCCGTATCTTTCACTTGCTAGTACTGTGGCGAGCATAGCTAAGGACAAACAAGCAGAAAACACATGAAAAGAAGCATTAACCTAGATAGTATTACTTATGAATGTTTTCATTATTAGTTATTCTCATACAGGCAATTAGTCAACACAAACTGTTTTAAATACGTTGGTACTCATTACACCATGTAACTCTGTGAAACAGAGTGTTTTTCTACCAAACCGATAGGTCGTAATATAATTCTATGGTGCGTTGAATAATCATTATTATATACAATAATGGCATATTATCGTGTGACAGAAGGAACTTTTTACTTAATATCTCATGCTGTAATGCTAATTTAGTATTTTATTTTTCTGTTTTTAATGGTTTATGGTAAAAAAGTGACTAATTTGGTATTTAGCAATGCAATCTAATTTGAGATCACGAGGGATATATTACTTAGTAAATTGTACGAATTTATTTTATGATACTGGAAATATTGTATCTAATGTGATCTATTGCAACGTTATTTCAGCCATTAGAAGTGTTTTGCTTTATATATGAAATAGACCCCAATTTGGTGATAAATGGAATTCAACTGTTCCTTAAATGCTGACTATCAAGCTTTTAAAATTAATGTAATATTAAATGCAGTATTTTCATGCTGTACATTTACTTAATGAAAACAAAGTCTTAGTGTTCTTTTTTCTAATAAAGTATTACGTTCTTGAAGTACTAGTACTTAACTACTTCGTAAATGTTTTTAATAAAACGTTTGCTATTTGTTAAACTATTATATTTGAATATAATGATGTTCTTATAAATTCAAATACTAATAAACTACGTTATTTACGTCTTTAAAGGTTTAGTTTTATTTTGTAATTCTAATAGCTAATATAAAGTTACCTTTTTGTTTAAAACTATAGGATTTTCAAAACTTTCATTCATTGTGAAAAGGTTTCATACTTTCACTTTTTATGTAGTTCATGAAACAAAATATATTTATTTACAGGAGGTTTAGTCATACTTTATTCATGTGAAACACTGAAATGTTTAATACACTATCAGAAAGAGCAAAGAGATTTTTAGGTATTTATAAAATTAAAAAAGTTTTAAACCTATTATTTCAAACTTCGTAGACTGTCGATTAATTGCAAAAAACACTCACCAAGTTTCTTGAATTTGCAAAAGACAAGAAAAACAATAATCAAGATTAATGTTGCATTAACTGACATACTTGACAAATCAAGTATTCGGGGAATGTTTAAAAAGATTAAAGAGTTCTTTATTCACGCATAATGGTAATTCAGAACATCTTTCCAATTTGAAAATAAGTTAACTTTGGACCTTTATTTTTCTCTATTATTCCGCTCGAAGAGCTTATTTCGAGGACAAATGATCTTGGTTCCAAAAGATTAGTCAACCCTCTTGGTTGACAGGAACATCTAGTTCACGCATCATTCCAGAAATTCTCGCGCTCAAACACGTGTGCTTTCTATAGAATGCTATCACTGCTACATGTCATAGAGGTACAGGAATTTCTTTTAGCTAAATTAACCCCACATAAAATTCCTTAGCAATGAAGAAAAGCACTTTCTAGGAATTTTATGTGGCAAACAGAATAACATGAATCTCTATGTTTCAAGAATTTTCGGATCAAGTAGATTTTAATATAAATTAACCATATTTATGCTTCAAAAACAGCATCGTGAACTTATAACCATCGTTTGAATTAAAATGATTATCTTTTTCCACTTTTTTTTTAAAGCGGCCAAAAATCATTTATATCAATAATTTCATTACTATTTTTCATTAAAGGGATTATTGAGTATTATGTTTCTAATGTATCAGGTAGTTCCATGAATACTAGCAAAGGTAGCCGTTTTTGTATAAATGTTCAATACTGAAAAGTTATATACTAATAAACAAAAACAGACATCAAGGTTTAAAAAGTGAATCTTATCAAACAGAATTTTCATATGATACAGCGTAAGATTCACTTTTTATAACGATGGTTATAAGTTCAGCGATATTGAACAACCCCCGATACTTTGTATCTAAGTCTTAGAGTGATGCCCCCCAGTAGCACAGCGGTATGTCTGCGGACTTACAACGCTAGAATCCGGGTTTCGATACCCGTGGTGGGCAGAGCACAGATAGCCCTTTGTGCTTAATTACAAACAAACAAACAAACTTAGAGTGATATAGAAAATAGCTTATCAATAGGAGATGTAAACGTAAATTATATTTCGTTAATTTTTTAAACCTTTGGCTGAATCATTAGTGATAACCTAAACGGAAAGACCTACGTTTTAATTTCTAAGTAGTATGTTTTTATTGTTAGCTTATTATATCATTTTCTATGTACGTTTTTTATAGCAATTAATCTGATAAGCGTTGTGTCTTTCTCGGCGTATGTCACATTCACAAACTGCCTTTTTGAGTAATTACATTTCCAAGCACGGGTTTTGAATGTAACATCTCAAAGATCTAGAGTGCTCTTTTGTATGTTATAAAAGTGTACTAGCCGCCAAGTTGAATTTTCCCAAAACGCATTTTTTTTTCTGTTCCTAAGAGAAAGGAAAAAAAAAAGACGAAGCCTAATATCAAACCTGGAGATTTATTTCGAAAGGATTTTCTCTTCTCACTTCCATGATTACGTGTATGATGAAGGGCTTTTGTTTCAGAAAAGTATCTCATTATTTCTTGAGACTTCAAATCCCTACCATTTCCAACTCAGGAAAAGGTTGATTCCCATATGACCTAAATAGCTTTGTGACTTTATTCATGGAATGGATTGTTGTTATTTTCTCTCTAATTTACACGAGGTCACATAAGAGCACAGAAAAGCAGCTGTGTTAGTAAAATACGTAGGTGGAGCTACGCTTGTTTAGATGAAGCATTGTGCATGGTGATTTGCGTTAAAAAACAGTAATTTTATTATAGGACATACAGTTATTATATAAGACGTTTAACTCGTCTTTATATAAAACTATATTTGGTATAAAAGTGTATAAAAGTTGTTTTTTGCTGTAATGGCTCCTTCTTCATGTTCTGATTAAGCTTCTGACAAATTATTGGCGGTAGAAGGGAAGAACTAGAGAGAAAAATATTATTAACGTCTGAATTTCAAGAAATTCTTAAGTTTATTCGTCAAGTATGTTTACGTATGCACTTTTCGTGCAAAATTGAGAATACAAAAAATCTTATAATAATGTTTACCATAGTTCCTTCTGCAGTATCTCTTCTGATTCACACGTTTGCTCCGTTTTTTGCATTTTCCACAATTATCTGAAAAGCAAATCATATTTAAGATGCATATCAAATAATATGTCAGTTTTTGCAAAATCAAGTACTCTACTATACTGTAATAATATGTGTACCATATGGAAATAAAATTACGACAGTATCTCAGTGAAGGGTTTTACTTCGATTTGCAGTCATTTGCAAAGTCTGCCTAACGAATAAAATTAGTAATTTTTTTTTTAATTTATAAAGCCTTTTTCTTTCACTTGGTATTTTACCTTAAACGAAAAACTTTTAAAGATTTAAAAATTTTTATTGTCTTGATTTTAAATCTTTAAATCGTAAATTCTAATCCAAATTTTAAATTAAAATAACGCAATATCAAATAAATAATAAAATTAAATTTCAATATATTTAAAAAAATGCAAAAACATTGTATTCTAAAGTTATTTATGATTCGGATGATATTCTTATAACTAAATATTAATCAAAATATACTTGACTTACATTTTATCACACCAAAATGTGAAAAAATCAAGGGAATCTTTGAAATTAATGTAATGAAAAGCACAGTAAAGCCTTGAGACAACTGGAAAAAATTGATCTTTACTGGAATGGTATAGATGGCAGGGTTTTCGCTGTATCACAGACAGCTCATTTACCCTTCTTTACGTGGATTAACCTGAAACTTCTAGACAAAAGAATCGGCTTAAGCACCACGTCAGGAATAGGTAAAATAGCCCTTTTCTTCATTAGGCTAAAAGGTAAAGTAAGAATCATGTAAATTTAATTTCCAAGCTTAGAAAGCGAAGATAAAAAGATAAATTGAAATTTTACTGGTTATAGCCAACTTAAAACTGACAATCAAAAGACTTTCTCGCATCCTCTATAGAACTGAGGGTGAAGTGCAACTGACAGTTCAGGAGAGTTGTGATTGTCAGTACAAAACTGCCCTCAATCGGCGAAATTCGGCCTACCCTCTACACCATAGACAAGTTGTTGAAAACCCTTTAGATAACTGTTTGAATATACGTACCTGGAGTCGTTTTTCTGGGAGCCTGAGTGACAACATCTATGCGTGGGATTTCTGAAAAATCCAAAAATTTTAAATTAGGTTCAATAAATGAAATTATTTAATACAAGTGTTTAATTTTTTCTTGAAAATTTGCGGTTCGGCTGAATTATAAAATAATTTAAGTAGTTCTGATTAGAAGTATCAGTTAATGGTTAACAAAACTATACAAAATTTGTAACGACAGGGTATATAGTCTAGAAATGTGAAATGATCCCATTATGTTATCTAAAAGAACGCAAATCAGTTTGTTTATCATTTAGAGTTGCACTGAAAGTACAAAGTATACACTTACCTATTTCATCGTGTATGCAAAAGAAAGTTTTAAAAATCATTGTATTCTTGAATCACTTAAAATAAACGTTTTATTTATATAAATGTATGTTCATGTACTAGCAGTTATATATAATAATTCTGCATATTTGAAGTTACCTGTATATTGACTATGCAACATATAAACTTATCTTAAGTTATTTAATAAATTATTTTAAGGTTTTATGTAAACTGTTGCTCTAAAACACACATATTTAGTTCAGTACATGTTAGTTATAAACTTAAGGACTTATTGCACTATTTAGAAAAGATCATAGTGTCAGCAATATTGTAAAAATAGATAACTTTAAAAAGTCCTTATTTAATAAATGGTTGTAAAAAGGTTGTTTTTCTAAGTTATGCCACATGTTCTGCATTTGGCAGCAAAATAATGCTCAGAGAAAATAGAATTATTACAGAAAGTTAAAACACTGTAAAAACAAATCAAACATGCCTAGAACTGTCATCTCATACATGTTGATCAGAACAAGAAACAATTGAGAAACTGCATTTTCAAATAAGTAAAATCGCTTACGATTCCTATTAAAATATACTTTATACTTTAGATAGTGATAGTATTTATGCTTATTTTGTATGTAATAATTACAATACTCAACACAGAAGTAGACGTGCAGTAGCCTCTAAATGTTAACTAGAATCTTTAGTTCTGGTGAGGTTCAAATGTGAACTGGATGAACGAGGTTTGGTCAGCTTTATATTGTTATAATTTACATAATATCATATATATGAATTTAACTTTCTAACAAATCTGGTTATATAATACTGAGTGTAATAAAGTGTAAAGGAAGCTACAAATTTAAATTGATTATAATTGTCTGCGAAAACATTTGTAGAGGGTACTGCACGCCTGAAGTTTCTACATGCTAAAGCATGGCAACATGCTGTTAACCTACTGATGCACGGAGCAATAGGGGATCGGCTCTGTTGATAACCCTTGGCGCAGCGATTACAGGTTACTCCAGTGACGCCATCTTTACAGGGGCACTGACCGGTAGTCTGGTTACAAGTTCGTCCCGACGCCCCCACGGGGTGGCAGTCGCATGCTATCGGGAGGTAGGGGAGAAGGGAGATCTAGGTTAGTAACGTCAGTTAGTCAATATGTAGTTGCAATGTTATTAAGACACGAGTACACTTACCTTCGTGAACACAGCTGACATTCTTCAGTTTCATCAACACTTAAACATGCCCGTTTTACAATAGCATATCATAAAAATCAGGTTTGATCAAAATGTGTTGTATAACACATCAAAAGTCATGCAAGGGCAAAAGTGATACATTGGAAACCTAAGCTCTTTAGAAAAGTGGTCTAGCGTTGGTTAGAATAGTCTAAGGATATCTTTTCTAAGCACTATTCAAAGTTAAAAACAACTTTAGTAGCTGCTATTGACTGTAGTAAATAGTAACCTCAGTGACTGATGTCAGTGTTAGTTAAAAGTAATTTCCTTGACTGCTATTAAACACAGTTAAAACCAACACTAGAGCCTGGTTTCAGTAAATAATATTTTTAATAATTCTTCTTAATCACGATAAAAGTAATGCTAGTGACTTCTGTTTATAATATTAATAGCTTCTACTGGTTATGATAAAAGCGGTTTCAGTGAACTTTCTTGGTTATTATAACGTTATTAGTAACTTCTGTTGGTAGTATTGATAGCTTCTACTGGTCATGACAAAAGCGGTTTCAGTGAACTTTCTTGGTTATTATAACGTTATCAGTAACTTCTGTTGGTAATATTGATAGCTTCTACTGGTCATGATAAAAGCAGTTTCAGTGACCTTTCTTGGTTACTATAACGTTATCAGTAGCTTCTGTTGGTAACATTAATAACATTTAATGGTTAAGAGAAAAGCAGTTTCAGTGACCTTTCTTTGTTACTATAACGTTATCAGTAACTTCTTTTGGTAACATTAATAACTTTTAATTGTTATGAGAAAAGTAGTTTCAATAACTTCTGTTGGTTATTATTACGTTATCGTGTGCTATTGGTGGTTGTTATAACAGTAACGTTGGAGACTTCTATTTTTTAATGAAGAGAGTAACATCTTTAGTTGCGAGTGTTTGTAACAATAATTACATCAGTGAATTCATTGGCCATGATAACAGTGATGTTAATGGCTGTTGGTGGTTATGATAGTAATAGCATCATTGACTACCGTTGGACACGATAGCAAAAAGTGATGATTTTTGATTATGAAATAGGACATTCAGTGATGTTAAAAATAGTATGGCAACGCCAGTGACTGTTTAATTTGAATTACTTCTAGTAGCTATAAGAATGAGTACCATTAAATCATTTATTAGTAACGAAAATATATTTTCTAAGTTTCTGTAAACGATAAGTAATTGAAAAGAAAATACATTTCAAGCATTTCTATTAGTCAAAAGGAACAGAAATCTGAGAAACCTCTACTAGTTACAAAAGTAGGTTTAACGTGTTTTTGACAGTTTTAATTACGAGTATCTCTTAGTTTCCTCAACAGATATAGGTTTGTTTGTTTGTTTTGGAATTTCGCGCAAAGCTACACGAGGGCTGTCTGCGCTAGCCGTCCCTAATTTAGCAGTGTAAGACTAGAGGGAAGGCAGCTAGTCATCACCACCCACCGCCAACTCTTGGGCTACTCTTTTACCAACGAATAGTGGGATTGACCGTCACATTATAACGCCCCCATGGCTGAAAGGGCGAGCATGTTTGGTGTGACGGGGATTCGAACCCGTAACCACCTGGCCATGCCGGGCCACACATATAGGAAAGAAGTGAGTTTTACAAACATTTCTAACATTTTTTCAGTAAAAGTACCTTCAAGTCTCTCTACAGCTATGAGAAAGTATCTACAAGTGTTTTAATAGTTATGTGGAAAACTAATTTGAAGTGTCACTAATAATTTAAAGGAAAGTAATTTCAAGTAATTCGAGTAACAATAACAAAATATAATTTAAGAGTATGTACTTTCAAGTCTATCTACTAGACATAAGAAACAATAACTTCATGTATCTCAAAAACTCTAAGTCAGAACAATACTGAGAGCTTTTACTAATCCTAAGGAACGGTAATTTGAAGTGTAATAGATGAAAATGTCGCTAATCGCTGTAAGGAAGAGTATTTCCCAATGTTTTAATAACTAGAGAATAAAAGTTCCAACACGTGTTTCTAAAAGGTTGTTGTTGTTGTTGCTCTGCCCACCACGGGTATCGAAACCCGGTTTCTAGCGTTTAAGGCCGCAGACATATTTCTGTGCCACTGGGGGGGGGGCTTCTAAAATATTATCTATTAGTTTTATTTCTTATATGTATACCTATTTATTTTTATCTTATTTTATATTTCATTCAACAACAGCATACTCAAACGTGAAACAGTATACAAAAGTTAAACTTGTAAAGTAGTAAAATGGAAGAAAATGTAAAAATGAAAAACTTAAAATAATTGGTATAAATAAAAGGGTTTTAGAATATAGAATAAATAAAATATTCAACATGTGTTACTGACTATAAAAATGTGTGAAATAAGTAAGAGAGATAGATAAAGGTAGCAAATAAAGAGCTAAAATTTGAAACTTAGTGTTTAACTGACAGAGAATATGGTTTATGACATAATGGTTTTCAAAATTAAAAGTGTAATCCAGTAAGATTATTTCATATCTCAGAATATTTTAGATCGGAAGTCAGTCAGTTTCGATTCCTCAGAAAGTTGTATAATTGTGAGAATGGTCAGGTTTGTTAAAATCTTGAGCAAAAGGAACATATTTTGAGTATTAAAAGAAGATTTACTACGATTGTTAAAACATCCCTTAAGGTTCGTTTGGGTTTGTCCAGCATATAAACTGATGGTTACATGTCTTACATTGTATGAGAAAGATGGTGTTCGTGTAGTGTAAATTATCTCTTTCTTGGTTGTTTACATGAAGTTACATGTCAACGAACTTTATTACAAGATCAGCAGCTATACTGTGGGGGTGTGTAGTTAATTTTAGCATGAACCAAAATATCACCGACATTTTTACTTTTCCGGAAGGAAACACCAGGAGCTCCCCTCGTGGCTCAACGGTAAGTCTGAAGGTTTGGCTTATAATGCAAAAACAGGGTTTCGATACCCATGGTGCACATATCACAGACAGTCCATTGTATTAAGCTTTGTGCTTAACAACAAAACAATAGGGTTATTAGGTTGACCAAGGTAAAAGAAGAAAATATATGACGTTTTTTACTTTCGGAGGGAACTTAATTCCATGAAAGATTCTATTAGATATTTTTAGTGATATTTGAGGAGGGTTTCTTATTAACTGTTATAGGCTTTTTCAATCTCAGAGTCTTTATATCCTCTTTGTTATGTTTGTTTTGAGTATTTGCGCTAGCCGTCCCTAATTTAGCAGTAATAGACTAGAGGGAAGGCAGCAAGTCAACACCACCAACCGCCAATTCTTGGGATACTCTTCTACCAACAAATAATGGGATTGACCATCACGTTGTAATGTCCCCACGGCTGAAAGAGCGAGCATGTTCGTTAATGCAGATTCGTTTCCGCAACCCGTAGATTGCGAGTCGAGCACCCTGACCACCAGACCAAAGTAATGGTGCCATCATCATCCAGTATTCCCAGGGGGTCACTCCCCCAATTACTAATCGTGCCCGACAATTGGTGTTTGCGAGGATCAGACTAGACCCGGGTTTATCTCTTTGTATCATGGTGGTTTGTTTTATTGTGTTATTTCTAATTGTTTTCGTCAGTATAAATTTTCTTGATGCGTTTGACTGTGTGTAATATTTCGTTCAGTGTGGGAAAGGTAGCAACTTTGATAATGAAGATATCTGAAAGTGTCAGTGTCCGTATTTTATGTACACAGTGACATCAAGAAAGTTGATGCGCGTGAAAGACTAGTCAAATGTATACTTAATAGTTTTATCGAAAGAGTTTGTATGTGAAAAGAAGTTTTAAGATATCCAGTATCGACGATCTAAATAAAGATGCCATCTGTAATGTTTCAGATATGTGTCTTTTTCCAGTGCTTCTCTCTAATATCTGACTTTTAATATCACCCATAAATGTGATACATATAAGAAACTGTCTTGGTACCAATGATAGATGTAATACTAGTTTTTGAATTCAAAGTTATTAAAGGTCAAAATAAGTTTGGCTAATTCAACAAATTTGTAAAATTTGGACGGACTACACAAATTAAGTACACTTTCCAAAGTTTCGAGATTTTAATCATGTACAGTATTTGTAAAAGGAGACAAAGGTCATAGTACAGTGAAGACTATTGGGAGACAGTGGTCCTTTATCGTTACTTTCCTCAGTGATGTTTCTAAAGTGAATTGAGTCTTTCCAAGTAAGAATTTTAGTGGGGATGATTTTGATGTGATCATTGATCAACGAAACAAGTCATTTCTGACGATTATCGTTTTTCTGTTAGAAATTTATGTGACGGCTTTGATTACAAGGCTCATGATTTAGGTGAAACTGTAAAATCTCCCTGGATAAGCCTGTTTGGGTGTCAAACACTGGAAGGTGTTTTTCGAATTGTTTAGTTTGAAGGAGTTGCTTTAAGTTTGTATTTGATGGTACTTGGGAATTTGTAGGAACCTTACTAGTTTTATAAAAATTAGAGACATAAAGTTGATGATCAGTTTCAGTAATGTAGTCTTTCTTATTGAACAAAAACAATAGTGTCACCTTTCTTAGCGGATTTTAATGTAATATCTGTGTTAAATTTAAAATCCTTAAGTGCGGTTTATTCTTTTGATTTGTAGATATATATATAAACGAGTTTGAAAGATTTCAAAGTTGGATGATGTATTTTTCAACAGCTTTAATTAATTTTCCAAATATAGTTCTCTGTTAGTAGGAGGTATCCAAGATGATTTCTCTTTATGGCAAGAGTAGGTTAGTGATCAGAAGAACTGGGTTTATTGCAAAGTAATTCTCTGAGTCTTATTTTTTGAAACAATTCGTGGAGGTCAGAGAGGACTTCAGATTTGTTAAGAAAATTATTTCTGGGGCAAATAATTAGACCTTTGTTCAGAAGTTTGGTTTTGACATAAGACAATGATCCGTTTGAAAAATTGATAATATTGGTTGGTGAACTTCGATATTCAGTGTGATAATTAACTTTGTTAATAGGATTTTTGGATCCAGAAGACGTTTTTCCTGTGTTTGATGGGTATTTTATTCTGATTTGATTGCATGAGTGGTCTATTATTGGAAGTGTATATTGTAATTGTAAGTAGTGTATTAAAACGTGTTTTCGTTACTGTTGGCGCCCTTTGGGATTAGCGTATTTCTGAGTGACAGTTTTTGATTCAGTGTTGTGTGATGATGTATTGGTTTTGAATTTAGTTTCTATTTTTATTAAAACATGTTTTAGTTTTGTGTATAAATTCATTGAGTGTCTGTTGTTCTTTAGGAGTGGGGTTACAAAAATGCATAAAGTTCAATATTTCTTTTTCGAGATTATTGACAGCATTTTTACAGAATGTTGTGCTTTTTCGTAAACTCTATAAAAAGTGTTCTCGAGACGTTAATGCCTTGTATTGTAGAAATGACTGATGCTTGATCTTATTGGGATAAGATTTGAGAGTTAAGATTATGTTTTTAGTATGTATGTTGCTTTGAAGAAACAATGCATGTGTATGTTTTTGATATAATTTCCGGAGTTTCTGGAAACTTTTTTTCCCATTAGAAAATGCATATACGTTGTACGGTGTATCTTGAGTATTGTCAGCAGGAAAAACAGAATTTCATTGAAAGGTGTAGAACAGTGGTCGGCAACCTATGACCCGCGGCAATAATATGGCTGACCCACCAAAAGCTGGCTTCACCATTGCAACCCGTAAGGGCACAATCATTGTTCAGTTCAAGTTTCTCGGCTATGTGAGAAGAACAACGATATTAAAGGAAAGATGGGAAAGAGTCACGGCTACGGAGAATTTTAAGATCAATTTCAGGAAAAAATATCAAACTGGTCGAACTGTTAATTTTTTTGTATGTAAATAAACATACACATTTAAAATACGTGTACCGGTATTAATAATCATATGATTATCACTGACCCAACACAATGTTAAATTTTTCAACAAAAAAATAATTGACCCGCGATCAAAAAAGGTTGCCGACCACTGGTGTAGAAGAAAAGACGGTTCTAAGAGCCTGAGATTGATTAGATTTATTGTTTTAACTTGAAATCAGAAACTGAGAAGTAACACAGATAGTTGGGTTGAGACTACTAGGAAAGTTTTACTTGATTGAAGGAGAACAGAAATCGTGAAAACTCAAACATAGTGGCAGAGGAAGATGATACACAATCGATGGTGGGATCTGTAGTAGTAACAGAGGACTTACTACATAAATGTAGAAACAGGATATCGAAAATTGTTAGAATGAAAAGCTTTTAAATACAACTTGAATTGATAATGGATTTTATTTCAAAATGGAGAGCTTTTATAGGAAAACTGAGAATAGTTGATAGGGTTAACTAAAGGTGTGAATGAGGATAGTGTGGGAGGACGTTGGAAAAATGAAATATCTGAAGCTGGGAGACAAGATAGAGACGTTAGAGGTGAAAATCATGACGGTCAAGAAGATAGTTAGTAGGTAATGTATTATTTATGTATTTAATGAAGGAAATATGTGGATGTCGTTCACAAAAGCATTTGGCAAGTATGTTGAAGGATAGATTTTGTTGCTGGGATGAATTGTATGTGCATTGTATTCCTGTAGTGAAAGTTGTTGATTTACATCTTTAGGGATGAGACAGATATGACATGTTTTATGTATGTCCTGAGGATAGGGATGAGACAGAAATGGCATGTTTTATGTATGTCCTGAGGATAGGGATGAGACAGAAATGGCATGTTTTATGTATGTCCTGAGGATAGGGATGAGACAGAAATGGCATGTTTTATGTATGTCCTGAGGATAGGGATGAGACAGAAATGACATGTTTTATGTATGTCCTGAGGATAGGGATGAGACAGATATGGCATGTTTTATGTATGTCCTGAGGATAGGGATGAGACAGAAATGGCATGTTTTATGTATGTCCTGAGGATAGGGATGAGACAGAAATGGCATGTTTTATGTATGTCCTGAGGATAGGGATGAGACAGATATGGCATGTTTTATGTATGTCCTGAGGATAGGGATGAGACAGATATGGTATGTTTTATGTATGTCCTGAGGATAGGGATGAGACAGATATGGCATGTTTTATGTATGTCCTGAAGATAGGGATGAGACAGAAATGACATGTTTTATGTATGTCCTGAGGATAGACATTTGTCATTTTACAGATCTGTTTGGGATTGTTAATACCAAAACGAATTATCATAAAACTGGGGTCTCAGGTAGAGAAGAGTGCCTGTTTATGATATCATTTAGAATAGTTTCACTAATTGATTTGGTGAGAATAAAAACAGCTAAGTGTCAATATATGTACTTTAGCTTAGAGTTAAAAAAGAGCATCTATACAAGATTTTAACAATTATGAGAAAGAGTAAGAGCACTTCCAAGTGTTTCTTACAGACATAGGGAAGAGTTCGTCATAGAGTTTTTAGTTGTTTTAAGGAAGAATATGTCCTGGCATTTCTGATAGCCATAAAAAAATAGTACCTCTAATTTGTTCTTAATAATTATGAAGAGGAATAACATCAAGTGTTTATAATAATTATAAGGACAACTACTTAGAAGTGTTTCTTTTTTCTAAGACGGCGAGTTTCTCTAGTAGCTATAGGTAACGTACTAATTACATGTAAGTTAAGATCTCAGTAGTGACTATAAGAAAGAGTATGTCCAAGTGGTAAAGTATGGGTTAAAGAGTTTTCAAAGATAGCTCTAACGTTTAGAGTGACGAAAATCTCTTGAGAAAGAATTACGATAGTAGAACGATGTCTCTCAATAAGAAGTTTGAGCGTCAGTTTAGTTTTAGTCTGTTTGAGTAAGAAAGTTGACTTCTGCACAACAAGAGAAACTACGTAAGAAAGATTGGACTATTACAAACTGTTAAAATTTAGAATATTCTCTAGTTGTATGCAGATGAAAAGTTTAATAGCTGACTGTTACGTATGATTAGCAATAAAACTAAATTGTTCATAGTCATTAATTCAAATGCAATCAAAACGAATGTCATTGACTGTGATATTGTAACACAGCTAGTTATAATTGGAAGAGGTGACAAGAGTGACTTTAGGTAAATAGTTATTTAGGCAAGCTTACATACACTAAGTCAAGCACCAACCACTGTAGTCCATTGGTGAATAACTAAGATGAATAACCATATATATATATTCACGAAACCATTTCATTTTCAGCTTAGTTAAGGCAGAGGAAATTAAAAACAACAACAACAAAGAGACTTAATTTAGGGTTAATATCGATAAACTAATCATTATCTTAACAAATATTTATCTATATGTTCATATGTAATAGTATTATTAGTAATACTAAACTATTTAATAGTATTATTAGTAATACTAAACTACGTAATAGTATTATTAGTAATACTAAACTATGTAATAGTATTATTAGTAATACTAAACTATGTAATAGTATTATTAGTAATACTAAACTATGTGATAATATTATTAGTAATACTAAACTATGTAATAGTATTATTAGTAATACTAAACTATGTGATAATATTACTAGTAATACTAAAAGGCATAGGTACCATCATTATACTAACACAGCTGACTCCTGGTGTTATGAAAAATGTAGAGCATGCTTTTTAATCATGATCCTTCTAATTTATTTCAGTTTTTATTTTCAATTCATGTTGATCATGAATATCTTTCTTATCAATGAATCCTGTTTCATTGTTAAGGACTCCTGTTTTGCCTAGTTTTTATGGGTGGACTCTAATAAGCCAGTAGTCAACACAACCCACTCCCAACTTTTGAGCTAAATTTGTCAGATCAAACAGTAGGATTTTACAGCCCCTTTTATAACGCACTCATGGCACCAAAGTACAGAAAGAGATTTTATTTAATTTTATACGGTAACGGAATGGTACGTCAGATCCACAGTCATGCACGCTAACTAATGAGCCACACTTAATCCATAAAATAACATAATATAACATTTATTAATTTACTTGTACTTGTTTATTTTTTTTCACTGTGGACTCACAGTGGCACTTTAGCTCAGCCATTAGGTGTCTGGATGTCCGTATTAAAGGATACACGTATAGTTACTAGTTTTTTCTATGTGGTAGATGAGAAAATTGCCCTTTAGAGTTATTTTAAAATTGTAGTTGGTACAGAATGACATTAAGCTTCCTATAAAAATAACTTACAATTTCGCAATTGAAGTCAGAGATTAATCAGAGGCTGGCTTTTGAAAGTTGGCATAAAAAAAAGGAAAACTCCTCTAAAATCTGATATTTTGAGAATTTCGAAATGATGGATTGTCATTCCTATTTACTTCACCTATTCCAAACACTCATGAATATCTAAAAGTAACTTCATTGTGCAACTTGGAAGTGCATTAGAGCATTTAATGTGTGCAGTGTTTTGGCATAGCTTCTCATTTTATTCGAAAAGTAAATTTTCGTTAATGAAAGGTTGCCAGGAAAAGAAACTTTGTCGTAAATGTCACCAAATAAGCCAACTTTTTTGTTTCCTAATGAAATTTGTTATGGTAAGCTGGTGTTGAAGAAACTTACACGTCCTTTTGTTGTGATGACCTTGTTCACAATATTTTTAAAAAAATAAATATTGCACAATTATGGAAGACCAGGAGGCCTCAAAATGTATGTGTATATTTCGTACCAACCAAAATCTAATTAATATTTCTGCAAAAAAGCAAAGTCGTATGAACCGTGTTTACGTGTTGCCACAAACTTCATTTCTTTGCCTTTTGAACCTTTTTGAAATTTGTTATGTCGAGTGGAAAGGTTTGGAATATGAAACATTTTTCTTTTGGAGGCTGCTGAAACATTTTCAATCATACCACTGTTGTCTTCTAACTTAAACTGATATCCAACGCGCCCGAACTTTAAGAGATATGGTCCTCATGAAAAGATTGTCAATTGGTACACAAAACTATTGAAACTATTGGACTTTTTTCTAAAGAAAGAAGTCATTGCAGATCGGATAGAAACGTTTGACACAAATTACAACTCAAGAATCTTTGGTGTTGTCTAACGCTCTGGTTATATTTTTCTTTATACCCTCAAGAAACTTGTATTTTGAAATTCGAAAGATCATAATGTACAGTCATTAATGACATAGGTAGTAGATTAATATCTGAAATAAACTTTTTTTGAGTACAGAAGGATTTTCGAGTAAAATAAAAAACGGAGTTTTATGAAATTCTATAGTGAATGTCATAAAAAAGTTTTCTTTTTCATTAATTTAAAATTGTAATTATCACAGAGTTTTTGTTTGTTTGTTTATTTGAAGTTAAGCACAAAGCTACACAATGGAGTATCTGTGCTCTGCCTACCAGGGGTATCGAAACCCTGTTTCTAGCATTGTAAGTCCGCAGGCATATCTCTGCGCCACTGGGGGGCATCACAAAGTTACATAGAGCAATTATATGTGTTGACAAGAGAGTTATTAACTCAGTAATAAAAATTCTACTCATTACTTCTTCTATAAAAACTTTGAGAGAGAAAGAAAATGAATAAGTATATAGATAATAGCTGACAAAACATTAGAACTGTCAGTAAGTCTGTAGAGAACCCAATCATCAAAGTCAGCAATGCTTTTATCTCGACTTTAATTATTACCCCTTTCAACCACACAGAATATAATCATACACTGCACATGTTAGGTTTGAGTCATCAATAACATTAACAAGATGGCAAGCTACAAGAATAGTACAATTTGCCGCGTAACGCATATTGCTTTTGGCTTAGAAGTATTGGTGCAATGTTGGTATGAGAACGTAAACGTGAGGAGACTTCTCTCATTAAGTGGCTATTGAAAGGCTGCTATGAGGCAAATGAAAGCCAAACTCGGCCTTAATTTGACCGTTCACCTTCTGCCAGCAGTCTGAGACAAACAACATTCTTCTCGCTTCTCCAGTAACAAGATTGATGTCGATTTCCAATAAGACGACACGAGAATGAGTCAGCTTGCAGAGCATACCAATTGCTTGGTAGTTCAACAAGTGCCGGCCAACTTGGTATTCAAGATGAATCTGGAGAAATTGGATTCCTATAGTAAGGTTTGATATTGACATAATGACTTAGCACTGTAGGAAAAATGAAACTTTAGGTTCGGAAGAAAATGCTCAAGAACGAATCATTTGGTTGTATTGAGAAAAATGAGACATAATAGGTTATTAACCGTTAACAAGGAACGTTCTGATAACATTTCAAAAATTAAAGGACTTATGTAGTTGCCATTTGTTAGTATTGATTTTAAAGAAACAGAGATCGTAGAATACAAATTATTACTTGCATTGTAGATAAAAGTATAGAAGTTTGACTTCAAACCTAATTTACAAGTAAATGGATATAATTATATATATGAAAGCATTCGTAGTTTTTTTTTTGTGTGTGTAAGGCAGTGAAACACCGGGATACAACTTAGGGATTGTATATGCTGAAAAATATATTTTTGTTTCATTGAACTTAAATATATTTATCATAGTTTACCTCCGCAGTGTCCCCAGTATGACAGTTTGATACCTCAATAGGAAAACTTGCTGTAGAATTTATGGTTTTAATGCTGAATAATGATCTTCAAAATTGAAATTAAACGACCCAAGCTTTCAAGTTAAGTACACAAGATGAATTATTTAGCTTTCAATGTAATTGCAATACACTTAGCCACCAAGCTTTTTAGACTTTACAGTGTTTAAATTAGCCCTTTCCTGTAAAGAAAGCACGAAACAAAGTATTTTCATACTGCTACTGAAATACAGGCAAACAAGCTGACGGATCATTTAAGGCTCCACCAAAATATTTAATTTTTTCTGTTTGTTAAAAGCAAGTTATAGAAATGATAAAACCTTACACATTACATCGGGTTCACGGTGATATTATATAGTTTAAACGTAGAGGGGTTTCTAAAGTGACACATTTTTAGCTGTAGCTGGTTTGATGGCTCTACTATGTTCTAACTCTATTCTGAGTTGGGTTTTACGTCAACACAATGACAGTCGCTATTGACGTTGAAAAATTCAGACAACATTTACCAAGACTTCATATTTGAATATCTATATAGATGAAAGTGTTGTACTTAGCTTAGTTTTTGTTGTACTTTAGAATCAGTTCTTTTATTCATCTAATCACTGAAGACATAGATGTAAAGGTTGCCAAACAATGTATCTTAAAATACCCTAACCACATAGCCATTGTAAACTACTTCTTAAAAAATACCCTAACCACATAGCCATTGTAAACATCTTAAAGTTCCAGTTCGTTTTTTTTTTCTTTTGTTGATAAATGCTACCTTTCTGTCACCTTAATCCTCTAAAGATATGCATCCCGTGCCTCGAGGATAACCGTGTTCCTGAACTTTACATAACAAAGAAAAACAAATAACGTCAAAAGTTAAAAACTTGGTATCGATATATTAAACAGTAGATTTAAGATTGTGTTCAGATTAACTTTTTTTCTTCCTGAACAGACGACTTGTTTACGGTTTCCTGATCTGATATTGAAGTTCTGAGGATTCAACTTCCAACGTGACAACCAGAAATACAAGTGGGAAGAAATCCTCAAGACTGGTGCTGGGCGGAGTAGGGTGCCTCGAATGTACACTTTGAAAGTTGTTTACTCTAAGGTCCCCAGCGTTGATGAATGAAGATGAACCGAACCCAGATTACCCCACTTAGAACTAAGCACAATACAGAATAAAAGAAGTTTTTGGGGGTCTTATTTACTGCATGCCTTTATTTCACGCCAAGTTAACGTGAATTATCTGCAACTAAAATGCCTTTGGCAATAGGAGTGCAACGAAAAGTGAAGATTCTTCAAACTCTTACAGACAGCTTTGCAAAAGCGAGTTTCTTAAAATACTTAAAATGTAATTTATATATCTCGTATTCCGCCATATTTTTGGAAATGTAGTCTCAATGAGGTAATTAACTTGTTATTTCGGAGTTCAAATTTTCAGTTTGCATTTTGCGGTTTTTATGGGCGTATTTTACCACTACTTCGTCCCCTGTCATGGATCTTCACCAAAATTGGCATGAATATATATGTTGGGTTAGTGTGGAGATACAAGCAATTTGCGGTTTCGTATTTTGTGTTTTGCAGTTTTTATGGGCGTTTTTTACAATTACATATAAGCGAAGCAACTTTTCATGTCCTAAGATAACCTTTCATTAATCATGAATTTACATAATTTCCGTCCAGAGGACGAGTACTCCAGCTAGTAACATAATATTTTTGAGAATGCAAAATTTCATTGTTTCAAAAATGTTATTAGACGTTACTTGAATAGACAGTTTACTTCATGAAAACATTATTTGTAAAAATTGAAATGATTGAATCTAATTAAGATGTTCTTTAAACTTGAGTGCAATATGACACCAACTTGGAACTATTAAAATATAATTTTTTTTTAAAAAAAGAGTTTTATCTCTAACAAATAATTTTATAGCGGCTTCAATAATGCTTACCAAGCATAAATTAAAACAGTTTTACTCATGCTAATACATGTTCCATGAAGTTCCATGTATTTCCTATAGTAACAATAAAACTAACCAACAAATCTCTGGCCTTCAGCTCCCCAGTGGCACGGCGGTATGTCTGCGGACTGACAACGCTAGAATCCGGGTTTCGATACCCGTGGTGGGCAGAGCACAGATAGCCCATTGTGTAGCTTTGTGCTTAATTACAAACAAACAAACAGATCTGGCCTTCACGTTTATTTGATTTTCATTAACAGGATAAAGATAACTTTTGTGATTTGGTTAGCATATTCTAGTTATTCTTTCTTCAGAAACACACTTAAACGTTTCATGGAACATTTTAAGAAGAAAATTCCCTGCATCTTTACCAGACAACTAAATATGTTCTATACAGAAACAATCTTATGGAGATTTCAGTTTTAAACGATGCTAATTAAGACCGTGATGCAACCAAGAATCTTCAAAGGCTAGTTGTTAATTTGATGTCAAGACAGTTGTGTTTCCTCGCAAAAATAGTGCACTTATACGTAGGTACAAACTTTATTAGAAAAAAGACCCATAACATCACAAAGTCACCGGAAGTCTGTCTGAAAGATTTGTCCGCTGGCTCTGTACCCGCCCAAACTGGTCTGAATAAAAGAACGTCATGCTCACTACGTATAGTACGTGCTTGAAGCACAAGGAGCCAGACTAGGTCCTGCACCATGGGTTCACAAAGAGACCATAAAGCAAGCTTCGGAACTATTATTCCCAATCTTAAAATGGGGTTTAACTTTGATTTTTTTTTGTGTGTGTGTGTGGAAAGGTCCAAGAACGTATAAATAGAACCAAAGATTTTTAAAATCCTTAAACATTTTGGCACCGCTGTTCCATTACTATGTTTACTTTCTCCCTTATATATTTATTCCACTCTAACTACACACATCCACAAAAAAAAATAAAGATCAGCTATTCGGATACAAAAAATTCCATCAGACAAGTGTTTGCTTATGGACTGAACTCCTAAAGCTTGTTTGGATACTGTACTACAAACGAGAAACGAACCATTTGGGACTTCAAAGGAATAACGCTGTTTCAAGGCTAAATAGTTTTTAGTTGAGAGATAACCGTTATGTTTTACCAAATTAATGATTAAATACAGGATAAATGTATATGATTGGACGTTTCTAGTTTTCTGGCACATCTTTCATCTGGAGTATAAATGAAATTTTACACTTCTTAAAAGATACTTTTGATTTGTATTATCATTAACATTCTTTAAGTGTTATTTTGTATGTATGCATTTGACATTTTCCTATCAATTATCTTCATGCATTTTGTGTGCCTATAAAAAATGGCGTGAGAAATATTCTACCATATAGTGACAGTTTTTGTCTCATGTCGGTTCCGCTGAATACCATGAATTTCAACTAATCCTTTCACGCGCACTTTCTCCACCCCCACTGTTTGCCCAGTTGGTGGTAGTCTTTGTTCCCGCTGGTTCCAAAATATGAATGGAGATGGTCAACTCTGAATTTGAGCTGCTCACAAAACTAATCTTGACAACGGCGGCTTCATCACGTTCGCCTGACAAGCTACCTTAAAAATAGCCTATTAAAGATGGGAAATGTTATTGTGTACTACCGTATATAAAAGTGGGCGTGATCGTTAACCAAGAGATCTGTCTTTCTCGAATACATTAATCTTCTTTATTTTATTTTTCGTGGAACGATTAAATATTTTTTCTACTCGAAATCCTAATACAGCTGTATCAGAAATTAAACATACAGACATAATCGATTTTCTTAATACAACCAAAGCTTTGAACATACAATCAAATGTAAAAGAAAAGAGAAAAAAAAACACCTGCTGAGATTATCATCAAAACTTACAAATAAAAAGTAAAACCGTAATTAAGATAATTTCTTTATTACTACACACCACTCATTATTAGTGACTTAAGGTCGATATCGCAAAATACTTTTGCTATCATTGTTATTATGGTTTTTTTATTGTTTGTTGTTCACGAGATTGCCAACAATTTACTGATCTTACTAATTCTCACGTTCTGACCATGGAAACAGGTGGCTGATAGTAAAGAAGCAATGTATTCTTTATTATCAATGTCTTAGGCACAGACTTTCGCTTTTTATGAATTTTTAATGAAAGAGATATTACATAGAGCCTGCAGCAACTCTGTAGACCTGCAGCGGATGTATTTTGCACCATTAAAACATTGTTTGACTTGCTATGCAGTTGCTCCAGTGTTCAGTAAGTTTATTTGTATGGTAAAAGAAAAAGAAGTGCGTTCCTCTTTTAAATCTAGAATGTTTACTAATTATGCTTTTACTTTGATTTTTAATTAGCATGGGCTCTAAACTTCCATCCGTTCTTCATACTTTAGTCCATGACACTGACCAGGTGTTAATTTCTGAGAAGCTTAGGTACCAAAAACGTATTTGTAATTCGTTATCAATTTCTGGCCTTGATTAAAGCATCTTTATTTTGATGACATGAAATAGTCTTGCACGAACACGTCCCAAACATCTTCAGACACTGCAACCGAACTACGAACTTATCCTTTTTTTATTTTTGGAACATTTGTCTTCTTTGTCCTTCTTTGTATGGCCAGGTGGTTAGGGCCCTCGACTCGCAATCTTTGGGTCGAGATTTTGTATCCCCGTCACACCAAACATGCTCGTCCTTTCAACCGTGGGGGCGTTATAATGTGACGGTCAATCCCACTATTCGTTGGTAAACAGTTGGCGGTGGATGGTGATGACTAGCTAGCTGCCTTCCCTCTAGTCTTACACCGCTAAATTAGGGACGGCTAGCGGAGATAGTCCTCGTGTAGCTTTGCGCGAAATTCAAACAAAAACAAACAAACCTTCTTAAGTAACCCCCCTAATAATGAATTATAATACAAGAGTGTTTGTAACATTTTATTCTTTGCCGAAGTAGTCGCAATTACTATATCTTCCTTTCGGAGGTTCATATAAGCTGAAAAATAGACAACTCGAAAATCTGTTTGTACTTTGTATGAGGAATACAATCGACCTCGTTAGATACGTTTGTTTATTTTCAGATTTTCGCGCAAAACTAACCGTTCCTAATTTTGAAGTGATAGACTAGAATTAAAAGGTAGCTAGTAAACACCCCTTTTGAGTTATTTTTGTCAGACCGAATAGTAGGATTTGATCTTCACTCTTATGACGCACACATGTCTCCAAGTTGCTGAGCGCGATTTGTTTTTTGATGACAACCTGACGCGAAACACGGAACTTCAGATCTAGAGTCCGACACGCTAACCTCTAGGCTGTACTCGGCCCTCCTAGTTAGGTTTGACAAAGACAAAATTAACTATGTTGAAGAATACTAAGATACACATACATAGATTCTTCTAATGTACGAGAAATAGCATTTTTCTGTCTGCAAGAAAAATAAAATAAGTAAACTTTTGATTGTTGTTTTCAAGAAAATATGGATATTATTTTTATTTTTGTCGCACTAAAAAGTTTTTATAAAATGATAAAATCGGACACTGGAAATCTCGTATTACCTAATATTGGAAGATTATATTTCATATATATATATATGTGTGTGTGTATTTATATACCACGAAAGTTGATCAACATACAAGTGACGTCAGCTGTTATGGTGAGTAAACGGATATGCATCTGTAGGGTTTCATCATATATTCTCCTTATTTAGCTTTGTTTGTTTGTTTTAGAGCAAAGCAACATTGGACTATCTGCTGTATCCACCGCGGGGAAGCGAACCCTGAATTTTAGCGCTGTAAGTCCGTAAACTTACAGATGTTCCACCAGGGGACCTAGTATTTAGCCCCAAAGGTTTTGGAATGATTTGATATTGAATTTTTAAATGCAAGTCAAATTAGATAGGGACACTTCTGAAAACTATTTAGATTCACAGCTTACTTTTTGCGCCCACAGTTGGCTCAGCAGTAAATATGAGGACTTATAATACTAAAAACTGTGTTTCGATACCCCTGGTGGGCACAGCACAGGTAGCCCACTATGTAGCCTTGCGCTTAACTACAAACAAATGCATAGCTGCATATTCAGCTCATTGCTAGAACAGATATATATATTCTATAGATAAATAAAATTACTATTTGAGCAGAATGTTACATACGTAACAATAGGTTATGTAATAACGTAACCCCATAAGCAATAAGACGAAGTGAGCAGTATCTTACTTTATGTCATATAATTTGAATCACGTTCAAACCTAGAAGAATAATAAGATTTACGTTGTATTTTAATTTTAAAAAAATTTTGTGAAGGTAACCCTTTTTGAACAGTATTCTCTAGCAGGGATAGGATATACTTCCAAAGTTAGAACAAAATTACGTACAGGAGCGCCATCTAAATGTTGAAAAAGGTGACGCTGTTTAATTAGTGTGTTGAGATGGGTCTTTGGAGAGTACAGAAATAACAAACACTAGCTACTCGCGTTGACATACAAATCACGACCACACAGATGCATTGTTCTACGAACCTTATTTCTTAGTCTATTTTGACATATTGCAGTAAAGAGTTTGAAATGTGTTGTAAACAAATAGGTTTGTCATGAACAAACAGACAGTTAGTAAGACTTCAAACGCTAATAGCCAACAACTAACTATCTAGCAAAAAACGATATTGCAATCATTAATATTTTACTGTTAATTCATTCACTTTTATCACATTTAAGTAAAATCTCACTTTTTTTTTAAAGTTTCAATTCCGTTTTTATCCGTAAAATGTTTATTATAAATCTGCGGATTTGTGTAAAATTGAATAAAGGAAAAAACGTTCCACTAATGTAGGATTTTTATATCAAGGAAGCTGATATTTATTTAGAGAGAATAGTATAAAATTAGCTTGTACGTATTTATAACAGACTGTTACGGGAAGCTTATCCTTGTAAACTATAATGTATAAATGAAAATAAGAAAGGCTAATACCGAAGTCAAAATTTCTTTGGAGAAATTTGGTCATTTGATTTTTTTTTTCACTTAATACGAATAATGAGAAATGTTGGGTTGTACGAGTTTTTACTGTTAAACTTATTCAACGTGATAATGTAAATCGAATATATAAATGTTCATGAGAATGTTTTATGATATTCGGGTAGTTATCATTTTAAACCTGCTTTGAAATTGTGCATAATCCTAATTTATCACTTGACGAAACGTAAGTAAAGATTAACATCGGTATGCATCTATGCACAAACACGGTATTATTTTGTTATCACGTGATCTTACAGGTGGTCATCATTAAAACTGATCTCAGTAGAATGATAATATGCTAAACGTAACAAACTCTAGTTGGTCTATGAAACTTTGAGTTTCTTGTTCATCACATACTTAATATGTGATCTTATCATAATTTTAAAAATAAATTATTGTAGATAATAAATGAATCTTCTGTCATATCATACTAGATGTTAATTTCAAATATACACAAAGTACGTATTATCCCACTTTCAACCGTTGTCCAACTGTTAATTGTGAGTTAAAAGTTAAGTACATTGGATTATATTAGTACTAAAAAAAAAAAAAAAAGCAAAACTTACGTTTACAGGCTTTGTGGTCAGTGATGGGCTTGCTATTGTCGCGGTAAAAACCTTCCTTACAGTAGTGACAGTGGCGTCCAGCCGTGTTATGCCGGCATTTCAAGCAGACTCCACCGCTGGTGCGGCCGGATAGCTTGTATAATTCCATGTTAAACCGACATTTCCTGGCGTGAAGGTTACAGTTGCAAGCTAAACACACAAAGTAATCACATTAAGATCTTTGTTTAAACCAATTATATAACATGGTGTGGACATATTAACCTGTACATGATTTTTACTTGGCTCTGTTTCAGTAACGGTAAAGTAGAAAACATTTCGACTTTATATAAAAACGTTTCCTATTTAATTTCGGTGTCTGAATTAAAAATATTTTTTGGCATCTTTCTTTTGGCATAACATTTATTCTTCTAGTTGGTCATTGAAACATATAAACGAAAATTTTGTTTTAGTCAATTCTTGAAAAAGAAAAAGTCCTATATATGGTGGAAATAAATTATCTACAAACTTAGAGAAAAAACGAATATCATAGTAATAATATATGTAGAAATATACTGTCTACATCTTAAACAAATATTAAAATATTCACTACAACTATAGCCAAATATACTGTCTACATCTTAAACAAATATATACTGTCTACATCTTAAACAAATATATACTGTCTACATCTTAAACAAATATTAATAGATTCACTACAACTATCGCCCAATATACTGTCTACATCTTAAACAAATATTAATAGATTCACTACAACTATAGCCAAATATACTGTCTACATCTTAAACAAATATTAAAAGATTCACTACAACTATAATCAAATATACTGTCTACATCTTAAACAAATATTAATAGATTCACTACAACTATAGCCAAATATACTGTCTACATCGTAAACAAATATTAATAGATTCACTACAACTATAGCCAAATATACTGTCTACATCTTAAACAAATATTAATAGATTCACTACAACTATAGCCCAATATACTGTCTACATCATAAACAAATATTAATAGATTCACTACAACTATAGCCAAATATACTGT